>NW_027635977.1:38153-68435 GCF_903797595.1 Erithacus rubecula | reverse complement strand
CCGATTCTGCAAGGCAAGCACAGGGATCCCGATGGAAGGGGCAGAGGGGCAGAGCAGGGCCCCTCTCTGGGCTGCCTTTGGCCTCTGAGCAGAGAGCCAGGCCTGGCCAGGCTTGCAGCAAGCAGAGCTCTGGCTGCCTCTGCCTGGGGCTTCCTTGAGCTCAGCCCTGGCCTGATTCCCAGCCAGAGGCTCAGCTCCACTCTGCCATGGGGGCCTTGGCCAAAGGGCTGCCAAGAGGTCCAAGCCCATCCATCCTGCCTGACCCCCCATCCCTCACCCTTCTCCAGCGTCTCCAGTGCCCTCGGTAGCGGCGCCATCCCAGGACAGTGCCTGTGGCCAGTAGTTGCACCAACAGGCACGTCCAGGACTGCCACGATATATCCATGCAGGGGGTGGTTGGCTCAGGCTCCCTGTTCTGCTGCTCTGGCTCCTGCACATACAGGCTCGTGTCCGGCCCAGGATGGATGGTTGGGTCGGGACGATGGCCCAGGAGCAGCAGCAGGTAAAAGTTGAAGAGCCATGGGACCGGGTCGGCCATGGTGCTCTGTGCAAGAGCCACCAGCACACCCGCTCGGAACGTCTGTCCTCGCCGAGGTCAGCCCAGGCTGTGGGGCACGGCGGTGGCTGGGGACAGTTGCCAGGCACCATGCTGCCCCAGAGGCTGTGATGTCACAGAATCCAAGCACTGGCTTGGAAGAGTTCTGGGAGATCAACTCCAGCCTGTGATCCATGGTTACCACGACAAGCAGATCTGAGCTTGGAGTGCTATGGCCAGGCTTACCTTGAACACCTACTGCAATGGTGACTGCACCAGTGCCCCCTGGGGCACACCATTCCCATATCTCATGCCCCTTTCTGGGCAGCAGTTCTTCCTAATGTCCAGTGTACACCTCTCTTGGCACAGCTTCAAACCCTTTCTTGTCCTTGCCCATCTCTGAGACGACTGGCACTGCCTTGGTCACTCGCCTGTATGTGGAGAAGAGGCTGTGCCAAACAGTGCCACTCCTTGTTTGCTTGTGGCTGCTGTGGAAAGGAACATTCATGAATATTGCCATTTCTTAGAGGTTTTACCCCAGATTTTCAGTCACAGCTGTTCTAGTGAAAACAAGTCTGTTTTCATGAGTATTTGAAGGGTCATAGAACACAATTGGAATTCCATTGAATTAGGGAAATTCTGCTGATTTCGTTTTCCTGAGGTTTTGAGATGAGTTGCAAATCCCAAAAAGTTTTCTCTTTGGGGAAATAGTAATTCCACAGTTTAGATTGTGGGGATATTGATTACTCAAATTTGAGGACCTAATATAGCTTTCTGTGCAATAAATTTTAAGCATCCTCTAATTGTTCTTGAAACAAAAACCTATTAAATCTGTTCTGTAGACAGAAATGGCTTCTGTGTTATTTCTCATAATTTATTAAGAATCTCATGCCAGGAAAAAGTCCGTAGTGCTGTGTGATTACCTTGGTACTGTTCTTTGGAATGGCTTTCCCTGCATTTTCTGAAGCTGCCCACAGAAAGGTCATAGATATGTGAGCAGTTCTGAAAGGAAAACTGGGTCTTTGCCTCCTGTTTGGAATCTGTGGTGAGCTGTGAGTCAGAGCTGATTTTTCATGATGTTGAAAATATAATTGAACTTTTTTGCTGAAGGATACATTGATAAAATCAAAGCATAGCATGGCTGACACTAGTAAATGAATTGAAATGCTTTTCTGGAATGTGTTTATTTGATTGTTATCCTAATATTGTGGTAATAATTATGGTATCTGAGTACTAACCAAGCTAACATCTAATTTGTAGTTGATTTTTTCTCCCTAATGTAGTGAACAGAATTTCAAGAATTATGTTTTCTCTCATAACTGAGGAATGTGTACACAGGCTGAATCTAAATATCACTTTCTTTTTGCACAAGAGCAGTTTCATCTGAAGATAATTTTGCTTGCCCTCACTTTAACTTTTACTTTCTGTATTGTTGTCTGGCAGGTTGATCTTTTCAGATTGTGTGCTGAGAAATGCTGTTACTAAGGAGAGCTGGTGTCAAAACAGAGTTTCTTTCCTAGCTTTTATTTAAAATACTGGAAGATGAAAGGTTTCTAATTAAATTCCAGAACTGCATAGCATTAGGAACTATAGTTCTTCCCTGCTTGTATTTAGAAAAACAGGCTAATGCCAACTGAACTCCTAAAACATATACAGAGATCACAAGCAGCCACCACAAGTGGTATTCAATTCTGGGAAACATAGTTTTTGATAGAAATCATTTTTGCTTTAATAATACAAGTTTATTCCATTCTAAAATTGGGGAAATTAGGTATGTTCTGGACTATCTGCATTTTTATTAGTTTCCTGTCTTTTTATCATTTCTTCAAGTACCAGTTTTATACACTTGCTAGCTCATTATTTATGATTTAAAATGGTGTATCTTAGGCATGTAACTTGATCATATTGTGAACCATAAAAATAATGTTTTTTGGTCTGTCTTCATTTGATTAAGTGATTCCTGTGAAAGGACTGGGGGGGTTTTATGGTTTGAGATGTAAAAGAAGTAGTTCAGCAGCCTTGGCAAGTAAGTGTGCGAGTTTGCAAGATGAATATGCAGAAACACCTGTGGTTCAGCTGGAATATACAGTATTCTAGTTTGCTGCTGCTGGGGTGTTTTGTTTTGTTGGTCTGTGAATCCATATTCTATACAGTATCATTTGTCAGAACTCCATTTCACTTTTACAGTCCCTCTGTTTTCCCACTTCTGAATGATGGTTTTCTCCATGCCTTTTATTTGGGGAATTCTTGGTGATAAAAACAATACATGGTCCATAATGTTTTGTGTTGCCAAATGGTTATGCTCTTCCACACATTTTTCTCATTAGCCTCCTTCAGTCTCCTCCTATCAGTTTTATTTCCCTGCACTACACTTTACACTCACATTTCAAAGCTTGTATTTTTATGCTAAATGCTTCTGCTGCATAATTGTCTTAAAAAAGAGTGTGTATGAATCAAACAGATTAATATTCTTCCCAGTCTTTCACAGTCTAAATTTATTTTGTAAAATTATTAAGAAAGATTTTCTCACTCTATTTCTGTCCTTGATATAATTCCCCAGGCTATATTGAAACTTTTCTGCATAGAGGAGGGCAGAGTTTCAGTTGTTGCTGCAAAGTCTCCTAAAGCATCTCTACAGCTACTGCATAATTCCTTGTAACCTGGTCTATGTTTTAAGGTTATAAAGAGCATTTCTGCAAGAGCTGAGAAAGCACTGTAGAAATTTTAGCTTTAACTAATAAAGGCAAAGCCAAGTGTGCATCTCTGTTCTGTAGCTTTCCCTCTGCCTCAGTTTTATTCCAAGTTCTGCACAGAATAGAACCATGTGAGTCTTGGTGTGAGGCCACTGAAGCAGAGTTTTCTCTCTGGTTTCAGTTGCCCAATTGTCCCTTGTCATTCACAGGATCCTGTAAGCACATGAAATCAGTCTTTCAAAATATGTCAAAACCATTGCTTCTCTACCATAAAAAGTGTGGAGGTCACTTTCTGTTGTTTCAGTTCTGATTTGTTGTGTGAAAATTGCAGGTCCTCAAATTTGTCCATGTCCTATTTCATCATCACATTTAATCATTTGCAGGTGCTAAAAATGCCCCTTCCTAAAATGACTTTGGGTAGCAGTCATTCTTTGGTCTGGACTCAGAAATTGTGTGATTCACTCAAAAGACTGTAACCATGTGACAGAAGAAGAGCAATTAAATATCAAAATTATTCAATTACTCTTAATGTAGGGATTTAAATGTGTTCTGTTGCATTGTAGTGCTTTACAATATTTTATGACACTTGCACAGGCATAGTCTGTAACTTATAAAACAAGAAAAAGGTCTAATTTCTCTGTGCATGGATTATTTATATAATAGATGAAGCCACTAAGCCTTGCGAGATTTTTGTCTTATTGTTCTAAACTTTAGATCTAGTCATTCACTTGGGAGGGGCAGGGAGAAGTTAGGATTTGTTCATAGAATTACTATGTCTGCATATGGATTTGTGGAGGCATAACTCAAGCAATGCAAAAGTGTTTATTTCAGCCTGCCTCTCTCTCTTCTTATTTATTTCCTTGATTCATTTGTTCTCTGCTCTATCTTACTGAACACATGGATCTAGACCTCCCTGATTCTCCTTCTCTGGAAGATACCAGCACGGGTTATACCACTGCATGGGTTTTTTACAGCAAGCTTGGTGCACAATTTGTTTTAGGTTGGCAGATGGTGACACCAGGAATGCAGAATACATTTAATTTCGTTGAGTGTATAAAATCATTTCCTTCTGAATTCCCTTAAGTGACACAATTCAGTCCAGAGTCAAGTTTTACATCCAAGCTGATACAGAAATCATAATAATTCAGTCATATAATGGCTCAAACAGCACTGTTATAGTGCACAATTAAAATCTGTGATGCTAAAATCCATTATCACCCTTGAAAGCTACTCTGGACACTTGGCACTTAAATTGATCTATTGATCCATTAATGCCCACCTTTTGCTTACCTATTGGTCAGGTAGTCTCCTTTAATTTTCCCCTTTACTGAAGCTATTCCACTGATCTACATGTAATTATGGTCCAACATGCATGCCTTTTCCAAAACTGCATTTTGGGATGTTTGTGCTGGTTTTCCTGTGTGAGAAGTAAGGAAATTTCTGTTAACATTGACAACTGTCCAGAAAAGGAAAAGAAACCCAGAATCCCCACATGTGATGTACTGTTTCTGTCTGATTTATATTTCACATGAACTAACATTTGTTACTTATGGCTGCAGGGAAACAAATAAACAAAACCAAGAAGTTAATAAAACGTCACAACTGAAAGGGTGTAAGGGGTGAAAATTATTTGGGTAAAAATGGTACTTGCAGTTGAATTAGATGTAACAGTGTTGCCCGACAGAGAGACACGAAACAACTAGGTTGTTTAGTGCGGTGCTTTATTGAGGGCCCTGGGGTCTGAGGACTAGCGTCCAAAGTCAGAGCCCGCCAGATTACAATTTCTCAGAGTTTAAATACACTTCTTGGAGAATTTCTTTATCCTTTGATTTTCTTACTTCACTACCCCTACGTGATTTTCTCAAGGTTCTTCTAATCTGTCTACATTCCTCTAAGTAATAAATTGTTACACTCGGCTAGACAAGTCACATACATCATGTAGATAAACAATGCACTATTCAAGAGAGTAACATTTCTACTGTTTCAACAAGTTCTACTTGGGTACACACATAAATTTACTTAACTGAATACCCCTCACTCTTGCCAACTCAGGGCCTAAGCTACCTGATCAGTCCTTAGCATAACTACTACTAATTTTATATTTCTATTTTACTGAAACATACTGTAACACTGGGACATCTCCAGCCTTGGAGGAAGCAAGTGTCCAGTGTGACACAGCACAGCCTCATGAATCACAGCAGAGCACAGTGACTCCATGGGATCTTGGGGAACCAAGACTCTGCTGTAAGCACAGAGGAGACTCATGGAACCCAGGAGGTCATTGTGATTCCACACTGTCACAATGGAGCCTTCCTTCTGTGAGAATCCATTTCCTTACAATGTTCTCCTGGGTTCCAAGCTGCGCCTCAATGGCCTCTTGCTTCCACATGCCATGGCACAGTCCCACTTGTCCCTGGGTTCCATGAGGCCATGCCATGTTCACAACTGACACTTGCTTCCATGAGATTCCATTGTGTCACAATGGTCCCCGTGTTTCCATGAGGCTGTGCTGTGTCACAATGGATTCCACAAAACCTGGCCATGTCCCAGTGGCACCTGTGTCCCATGAGGCCCCACTTGGTCAAAGTAGAGCCTTGGATCTGTGAGATTCCAGGTTGTCCCAATGGTCTGCTGAATTCCATGAGGCTGTGCTGTGTCACAATGCACACTGAGTTCCATGTGCCCTGGCACTATCCAAGTGGCACATGGCTTCCATGAGGCCCCACTGTGTTTGCAACTCACACTTGGTTTCCCCAGACTGTCTTGTGTCACAGTGCTCTCCTGGGTGCCTATGAGGCCCTGCTGTGCAATAATGGAGCCTTGTTTCCACTGGGCCTGGCAATGTCCCAGTGGCACCTGTGTGCCATGAGGCCTCATTTGGTCAAAGTGGATCTTTGGGCTGATGTGGATGAGGGTCCATAGTGATGCAGAGTCCTCAGGCAGGTGCAAAGGTGAATACTAGACCATTATCAGTTGCACTGTTTTAAAGCATAACAAACATACTGGCTTACCTTCTGTCCATCTGTAATTAAAACTCCCTCAATTGTCATCTCACCTTTTGCTGCTTCTTTTGCCTCTCTGTCTGCCCACTTGTTTCCTTCCTGCAGTTCCGAGCTCACCTTCTGATGTGCCTTAATGTGCATAACTGGTACCTGCTCAGGTATCTGAACTGCTTCCAGCAGCTGCAATATTTCCTGCATGTTTGACTTTTTTCCCTTGTGAGTTTAACAGTCTGCTTTCTATCCAGATGGCTCCATACGCATGTACAGCTCAAATGCATACCTCAAATCTGTATAAATATTTTCTTTCCTTTGTGATTTCTTAGACGTGGGTTAGAGCAATTATCTCAGCTTTTTGTTCAGAGGTATCTATTGACAAGGCTCCAGACTCTATTACCTCTTTGCAGGTGCTAACTGCATACCCAGCATGTCACTTTCCACTGATGACATCGCTGCTTCCATCAGTGAACCAGATTCTGTGTCATCCAAAGGGGTGTCCTTCACATCAGGTAGGCTGGAGTCGAAGGCTTCAATAGTCTCCAGGCAGTTGTGGTGTCCCAGTTCCTCTTGATTTCCACTAAGGAAAGAAGCTCAGTTGATAATGTTAGTTACAACTACCTCTACATTGTCTTGTTCCACCATGATGGCTTGGTATTTCAGGAACCTTTGTGGGGAGAGCCAGTGCCCTCCCTTTACTTTCAGGACTGCAGACAGTGTGTGAGACACCAGTACAGTCATTTTCTGTCCCAAGGTGGATTTGTGTGCATCTTGAATATTCAGCATCCCTGCTGCAAGGGCTCTGAGGCATGCCAGCCATCCCTTGGCTGTTGCATCCAGTTGCTTGGATAATTAAGCAGCTGCTCTCTGGTATGGACTCAGGTCCTGGGCCAGTATCTCCAGGGCAATTCACTGTTTCTCAAGGGAAAACAGAAAGGATGGTTTGCTTACCCCTGGGAGTCTGAGAGCTGCAGTTGACATTACAGCATTCTTCAGCTGGTGAAAGGCCCACGTGGCCTCTTTTGTCCACTGGAGGCCTCTGTTCCCATTTGCAATGAGCGCATACAGGAGTTTTACAAGCAAGCCATAGCTGTGTATCCACAGCCTACACTACCCTGTCATTCCTAAGAATATCCACAGTTCCTTTGCTGTCTGAGGTTTTGGGGTTTGACATATTGCTTCCTTCTGATCTTGACCTAGAGTCTGTTGTCCCACACGAATTTCATAACCCAATAAATTATCTTTTGGTTCACTACCTGGGCCTTTTTCTTTGGTGTCCTGTATCCCTGAAGTCCTAGAAAGTTTAGGAGGCTTACTGTCCAGGCTACACATGCCTCTTTCATCTGGGTGGCTATGAAGATATCATCCATTACTTCAGTAACACTCCTCCTTCTGGGGAAGCCTCCCAGGATTCCAGATCTTTGGCAAGTTGTTCCCCAAACGGAGTAGGAGAGTTTTTAAATCCCAGAGGCAACACCATCCATGTGAGCTGGGATCTGTGCCCACTTTTTGAGTTTTCCCATTCAAATGCAATTTTTTTCTGGCTCTCCTCATTGAGAGGGAGGCAAAATAAGGTATTTTTCAAGTCTAAAATGGTAAACCAAGTAAGCTCTGGTGTTAGGCACATTAGCAAAGTGTATGGGTTTGCTACCATGGGATAGAGATCACAGTTATTTTGTTAACAGGCCTTAGATTCTGTACTATCCCCTATGACTCATCTGGTTTTTGGACTGGTAAAATGGAAGTGTTGAACTCAGATGGGCACTCTTCTAACAACCCTAATTGCAAGAAGTTTTCAACTATTGGACTAATTCCTTCCCCGTCTTCCTTTTCCAAGGGGTACTGTTTAATTCTAACTGGTTGTTTTCCTTCCTTCAGTTTAATTACTACAGGAGGTGCATTTTTCACCCTCCCTGGTACATTGGAGGTCCACACTCCCATAAATACTTGATTTATTATTTCTTCACTAAATTCTCCGTCCATATGAGCAGCTGTTAACATTAAAATTAATCCCTCTATGTACTGTTCATCATTTACCTCCAGAATAACCTCCACATTTTAAAATTTAATGGTTACTTGTAATTGTTCTAACAAGTGTCTCCCCAAAAGTTGTCTCAGGAAACTGGGCAGATAGAGAAATTTATGAATATCCCATTGCTTTCCAAACATATACCTTAATGGTTTGCAAAAATATGCTTTTTAAAGTTGGCCAGTCCCTCCTATTACTGTAATATAATCCTTCTCCACAGGTGCCATAGTTTAATTCAGAACTGAATATGTTGCCCCCATGTCAACTAGAAATTCCACCTTTTTTTCCCTTTCTCCCCAGCTTTAACTTACAACCAGTGGATCTGCTTCGGTGAGATCTCCTGGTCCTCCTCAGTCTTCTTTCACATGTGCAATCACTTTTCCCTTTTCCTGGTCTCCCTTTTCCTGAGGGTCACTCTGTCTTCAATCTAGACAGTAATTTTTCCAGTGATCATATTTCTTACAGATCACACGCTGGTCTCTGCCCAACTGGGACAGACCTTGTCTAGGTGATCCCTGTCTGCATCTTCCTCTCCCCCTCTCACTTATCACACTAGGAACTTCCTCATTTCCTTGTTTATATCCTTCTTCCCAGTTACTAAAGACTCTCCACACCTTGTCCAGCAGTCTCTCTAAGTTCCTCCCATCCTTGCCCTGAAGCTTTGGAAGTTTACATCTTATGTCATCCATAGATTGACCCAGGAATAAATCAACAAGCTGCTGTATCCCTACATCAAACCCAGGGTCCAGTGATGTGTGGCAGCCCATTACATCCCTTAATTCATCGAGGAATTTGGATGGTGACTCAGAGGGCCCCAGCTTGATTCAATATAAAGCTGACCAATTCATAGTTTTGGGAATGGCCCTTTCCATCCCCTTTGCAAACCACTCCTGATAACTTTCCAACTCTCTCGATTCAGCTGATCTGTTTGGGTCCCACCGTGGATTTTGGAATGGGAAATAATCTTTCACATCCAATTGCCGGGTTTTGTAATAAACTTCTGCCAGATACAATGCTGTTTTTATAATTAATTATTTTTTGGTCTTGGTCACTGCATCCACTAATAATTGCATATTGTGCCAATCTGGATTTTGTTGTTTTTTTATATATCACAGATATTTACCAGTGTTAACTGGGTCACTGCATAATTTTTAGCAACCTTTTCCCATGCCTCCACATTGATTGTGGAGAAAGGAATTTTAACCAATACCATTTCTCCCTCTGGTCCCACTGACTTTCATACAGGTGCCTGAAATATCTTTGTTGTCAAGTCGGGTGTGTGGTCAGAGGAGAGTCTGCATCCCCTGAGTCTGCATCCTCATCCTCATTCCTTTCCTGTCTTATGTGGGGAGACTTGAGAAAATTGTCCTCCAGATCTCGCTCCTGAGTCACAATCTGGTAAACCTTATCTGATTTTGTACATCTCTGCCCTATACTGCACACTGAACATCACCACTTAAGCTTTCCTCTCTTATTCTCCCTCTCCTAGGGCCAATACCAGAGGGTCAGATGGTGCCTTGATCCCACAGTCCCTCTGCCATTCAGGGTCATCTCAAAGGGAGAAAAGCGTATCGGCACATGATAGCTCTCCCACTTCTCTCCTAAGAAGTAGCACGAGCTGTAATAGTGTGTTACAATCCAAAGTTCCACTAGGTGTCCACTTTGCTCAATTGTCCAATTTATATAAAGGGGCACGAGTCCTTGCAGAATCTAATAAGGTCTCTCTGTTTTCTGAATCCTCTTGCCCAGCAACATCTTTCCAATGTGCAAAAATACAGCCTAGTGGACTGCCTTTAGGGATCCCCTACTTTGTTCAGTTCCCAGTATCTCCTCCTTATTGTCCTGTCCCATTTCCACCCAAATCTCTCTTTGCAATCTCTCACAGTTCTTTCCCAATCTTCCTCCCACACACATGCCCAGGCTGCAGGGATTGAATGTGATTTGCCACAAACTTTAGGATCTCAGGTTCAAAATCAGCTTGGTTAGGATGCCTCCATTTACACTGAGGGCATAGAGCTTGTCGTCTCTCAGAGGAACAATACCAACGTTTTTCACAAGTCCTTCGCTGTAACAGTAACCACGCGGGGTGCCAACCAAATGTCCCATAACACCCGCAAAAACAAGCTATTCCACTTCTCTCTTGAATGTCCAGATCCTCTTATGTAGCCTGTTCCCAATCCAAAGCTACCAACCTCCCTGTTGAAGTTCTATATATACCTTCCAGATAAAATTGAGCATTTCCTCTTTCTATACAATAGTTCACTGGATTCAGAAATTCCCAAGGATGCTGCCCAAACCACTGAGGGAGGGGGATCCTTTCTATTCATCAATTCAAAATATGCTCAAACCACCACACTGTAACTCTGACAGTTCACAAATATGAGCCCCTTGTATCTTAAATTCCCAAGGGTCAAAGGCACAGCACTGCAGGTAGGAAGTTCCTTTAATTTCTCCTGCCAAGCTTACATTGTCCTTTCACCCTACAGTGGTCCGGTTCCCCTCTGTATTCAAAACTCTCCTGGTTCACGCTGAAGCCACATGGAAAGAGCCTGCCTACACAGCTGGGCTCTTTCAGCTTGGGGTCAATCTTAACTACCACTTCTGAGCAAACTAAAACAAAGCAGCCAACAACACAGTCAGAGTAACAACACAGAACAAGATTACCAGTTTGCTGCAATTATAACTTTTGTCACAAGACGGCAGCATTACTCTAAAATACACAATGACCAGCAGTGGCAGGGGACTGAACACCAAGACTTACAGGGAATACCATCCCCCACAAACAGGCATTCCCACCACACAACCTGAATCCCAAAGCCAAAATCACGGCAGGGAAGGGTATCTCTCTATTAAGGGACTGTGATAAATGTGATTCATGCTAACTAAATTGTAACTATATCAGCAAAATTATTTTTTCATATCAATAGAAAATAATTGTTGCAAAGCAAAAAGGACATCACGGAACAGGCTGTGATATTGCTGAGTGGGCTGTGACAGCACTGGATGGTTGTGTGACACCATAGAGAGGGCAGTGAGGTCACAGAGGAGACTGTGCCATCATAGAGGGTGACTCTGTGATATCAGACAGCAGACTGTGACATTACAGAGCAGCTGTGTGATGTCCCAGAAAAGGCTGTGGCATCAGAGAGTGTGTTCTGCCATCACAGGGTGGCTATGTGACATCAGAGAGGGGCTGTGACATCCTGGAGCAGGATGTGACATCACAGAATGGCCATGTGACATCCCAGGGCAGATTGTGTGACATCACAGCAATGACTGTGACTTCAAAGATCACAGGGGCTGTGTGACATCACAAGGGTTATATGACATCACAGGGCAGTGTGACATCACAGGGGGCTGTATGACATCACAGGGACAGTATGATACCACAGGGGCTGTGTGACAGCACATGTGGCTGTATGACATCACTGGGGGCTGTGTGACATCACAGGGTCTGTGTGACATCATAGGGTGCTGTGTGACATCATAGGGTGCCATGTGACATCACAGGGGCTGTGTGGCATCATAGGGTGCTCTGTGACATCACAGGGCTGTGTGAGGTCACTGGGGAGGTCACTCTGCCCCGTTCCCCCCTCACAGTCCAACGCTGCTCGTGCACAGGGGGGTCCCCTGTCCCCCCAGGTCCCCCCGCCCCCCATGCCGCAGCCTCCCCCAGAGGATGTTCCACGAGATCGACCCCAGAGCCTGACACGGGGACAGGGGCCGGGCCCTGGGGGTGGCACAGGGGGACAGGGACCCCCCGGCAGCGTCCCCGTGTCCCAGGGCCAGAGCCTGGGCCAGGGCTCCTTCACCCTGTTATGAGCCAGGGGCTGAGAGCATTTGAAAAATCCCCAGCACGGGATCAGCAAAAACCAGATTTAATGTTAAGCTACAGCACTGTGATAAATTATCTCCACTGAAGGTTATAAATGAGGATTGTTAGAGAGTTGGAATTGTCACTTACCTTATCATGTGATACACTGTTCTGTATGACCACAGTTCATTCTTTAATCCGGTTGTTGTATTCCCTTCCTTAAATCCAGTTTGTTGTATTCCCGGTTCCAGTTTGTTCCCTGTTACTTCCCACTTCTGCCCTCTCCCTTACCTCATTTCTGGCCTGGCTGCTGCTGCTCCCCTCCTGTCCATCAATTGAAAGAACGCGCCCAACGTGTAAAATCGCAAAGCTCCCGAAACACCACTCTTCAGGGGAGCTCCCTTGAAGAGAAAAAGCCCCTGGAACAGCGAGCCAATACAAGATTCGGGAACCCTCCAGACACCACACACTCAGCTATGGCTCCACCTGCTAAAGATTGCCTTCCTCCTCCAGTTGTAATGTCACCATTTTATGAAAAGCGAATTTACATACAAACAGCCCTAAACAACACTAGACACTGCAAGTCCATGGGCAGACCCACGAGCTTGGAAGCACACACCCCCGTTTCTGTGAGAGTTCACAAGGGGTGTGTTCTATCTCCTTTCTGGCGTGGTTAGGCAGCAGTACCGCCATGGAACATTCCCTTGGGTTCTCTGCTGCTTCTAGTAATAAAGAGCTCCATAGTTAAAGGCTTCGGCTCTGGGCACGGGGCTCTCCGGCCTCTCTGGGATTGATGATCACCCACAGCAAAGGGAGAGAACAGGAGAAAGAGAGAGAAGGAGATTGGCAATCAGGGCTCGCAGTCGCAGCGCCCAGTCCTGCTCCGCCGGGGCTCGGAGCCGCAGCGCAGGAAAAAATGGATCCGCGGCTGGCGGGGCTCGCCCCGCTTTGGGCCGAAGGCGGCGGATTGTAGGCAGAGCTGGAGCGCAGGCCCCGTGAGCAGAGCACAGCCCGGCCCGGGGGTCCTGCAGTGCGCGGCCGAGGAGGGTCCCGGGGATCCCGGGAGGGAATCCCGGGGAATTCCCGGGAATGCCCCGTGCCCTCCCCCCGCTTTTGCCCTCGGGCGCTTTGGCTTTTGCCTTCCGAAGCCAGCGGCAATGCCGGGATCTGCCCAGCGACCGGTGACGCCTCTGCACACTCGGGCTGCCATTGGCTGGCAGGAAAGAGCGGGGCCAATGGCGGGGCCGGAGGCTGCTCAGGGGCGGGGCCGCAGCCGAGCAGCGCCATGGCTCCAGCGCTGGGGCTGGGGCGCTCCTGGGGGCCCCGGGGGCAGCCAGAGCTGAGGGGACCCCCGGCCCCGGGACTCTTTGATCGCCCATTCCAGAGCACGGAGAGACCCTCACACCCCCATTCCCGGGCGCCTTGATCCCCCCGAACCCTCATTCCCGGCCATGCGTTCCACCCTGCACCCCCTTATCCGGCACCAGTAACCCCGGCACCCCTTTCCCGGCCATCCCGCCTCTCCTGGCCCGCAGAGTCCCCTTCTCCTTGACCCAGAGACCCCCTGCACCCCTATTCCTGCCTTTCCCAGCACCCAGCCCATCCTTCCCTCAACACTGAGGACACCCTTGACCCCTATTCCCGGCCATCCCGGCTTTCCCCGCCCTGTTCTGCAGGTGGGGAAACCGGGGACCCTTGGAGCTCCCTTTGCTGCATCCAGGGAACCCCTGCTGCAGGAGGTTTCTGCCTGTGCCCTCCTGTCCCACGGCAGCGTCCGCGGATCCCATGAGCTCGCCAAGGACGGCCGGGAATTCCTCTCCTTCCAGCTGCGATCCGGGACATTTGTGGTGGCCGCCGGCGCTGCCCAGGTCACCAAGAGGTGCTGGGAAACTGAGGAGATCGAGACTGAGGAATTCACACATGACCTGGGGCACACCTGCCAGGAATGGCTCTGGAAATATGGCAGGGATGAAACCAGAAGGGGAAACCGATGGAAGTTCCCTCTGGAGTGCTCTGCCTGGGGTGCTCTGTGCAGTGCGGCAGAGAGTGAGAAACACTCCCAGACTGTCACTCATCACAGTTCTCAGGGTTTTGGGTGAGATGCTTGCAGCAGATCCAGCGCTGAGGGGAGTTCAGGGGGGTCCCTTAGCATTTGGGTTCCCCTGGGATTTGCAGAGAACACCCCGTTCCCCCCAGAATCTCCCTGAACACGCTGGCGCTGCCCGAGCGCAGTGAGAAGGTTCATACCCGGCACGGGGTCCCAGCTCTGTCACCGGCATCGCCCAGGTACCCCCAAAACCTCCCGGGAACCCCAAACACCCCCGGGGCTCCGCTGCCCGAATCAACGGGAATGGTGTTGCTCTTTTAAGTGCAATTTCAGTGGGGCTTTCAATTGACGGCTCTTTAAAGGGGCGATGGTAGAGGCAATCCCTAAAATCCACCCTGGGGGCAAAATATCCCCTACAGGGGGTTGTAGTGGGGGCTTCCCTACAAATGTCACTTTAAGCCATCATGATCCCCCCTTAAAAGGGGCCTTGGGGACTGTGGACCCACTAACACCCTAAAATGGAGAGGAAAAACACCCTTGAAGTGGTAGGATCCACCCCAAAAACCTTAAAAAGAGAAAAAACTCCTCTTCAAATGGACCTGAAGAGCCTTAAACGCCCTCACAGAGGGACAGGATCCCCTCCTGTGCTGGGGCCGCTCCGAGCCGGGAACTCTCCCGTTCGCTGCACTCGGGGGAGCCCCGAACGACGACGGGTCCTGGGCTGAGCCCCCCACTCAGCCGGGGGTGCGGAGGGAACTGGGGGGGCTGGGACAGGGCTTGGGGGTCCTGGGGTTAACTGGGGGACCCTCAGTGGGTCCCACTTCCCGCTGTCCCCCCTCTCCCACCTCTTTCCCATTTTCACCTTCAAAGGTCCGATCCTCCCAGCCGGGTTTGGGGGTCCCTGGGCCTTTTCCCTTCGTGTCCCAGCCCGGTCACGCGGCCAGAGGGTCGGAGAAAGGGGAGGAGGAGGAGGAAGAGGAGAGACAGAGGAGGAGGAAGGATAAGGAGGATCGAGAGGAGGCACCACGTGCGTTCCCCGCTCTCTGTATCCGCAGCTCCTTCGCCCCCAGACCATCGCCCCCCGCATCCCGCAGGTGCCCGGGGAGGGGGAGCTCGCCCCAAATATCCTGGGTGTTTTTTTTGAAGGGGGGAGGGGTATTTGGAGCTGACACGAAATAGATTTGTGTTATAAATGCATGACATGTTGTTGGCTCTTTGCAAGTATTCGGATAAATGCTATATGTATAATGTTAAAATAGCATTTCTATATGGATATAGTCTTGGTGAATAGTAAAAGTCAGACATAAGTTTTTTAGAGATAGTATGCTTAAACCACCTGCTTAGTCAAAGATAAGAGCCCGTGAACATGTGATGGGGACCCTGCAGTTGACAAGACAATTATCAACACTCAGCACCTGGGACCACCACCCAAATTAAAAGGGAGAAGGAGAAGAATAAAACCAAAAGCCAAGAAACACGCATGCTCTAAAAAGGAGGACCCAAGGAGTGGCCATGCTAAACAGTTCCCAGAAACAGCTGACTATGCATGAAGGTCTATGAACATGTAACAAAGGGATGGATTGTGAAACGTATTTAAAGGGGTGTTCCCGAAGCAGCGGTGTGCTCTCGGCAGCATGCCAAGCACCCTGCCGTTTTAACCCTTTGCTTCACATATGTCTCCTGTTGTCTTTTTATTAAACCTTTTAATTCTCCCAAAACACTGAACCGTGTTTTTCACAACAGCATTCCCGGCGTCAGGAATTTAGAATCCTTCAGATCCTCACAAATCTTCCCATGGAATGATGCTTTTCCAGAGATAGGTATTTGAAATCCTCCTCTTCCCCTCTCAAATTCCCATTGAATTCTGGCATCCCAGGCAATATAAATACAGAATTCTCCAGTTCCACTCAGAAATTCTCATGGAATAATGGAAATCCTGGCAGCAAGAATTTTGAATCCTCCTGCTTCCCTCCCAAATTCCCACCGAAACTATGGAATTACAGCATTCCTGGAGTCAGACATTTGGAATCTTCCAGTTGCATTTCCAAATTTTCAGGTAAAACTGCGATTCTGGCTCTCAGTAATTTGGAATCCTCCAGCTTTGCATTCAATTCCCCAGGGAATAACAGCATTCCGGGTGTCGGGAATTGAGAACCCCCCAACCTAAATTTTAGCAATTTAAAAATTGCATTTTAGCAATTTCAACAACCGAAAATTTCACCCAATTCCCAAAGAATAGCAACATTCTAGGTGTAAGGAATAAGAATCCTCCAGTTCCCAATCCAAATTCCCTTGAAATAGTGGCATTCCAGGCATCAGAAATTTCATATATTTCATATGCCCTCCCAAGTGCCCATGGAATAAAAGTGTATCAGGCAGGGGGAAAGTAGAATCATCTAGTTCCCCTCCCGAATTTCCATAGAATTATATCTGCCACGACATTGGAAATTTAGAATTTGCCAGTTCCCCATCCAAATTCCCAGAGAGTAACAGAATTCTGAGTCAGGGATTTGGAATCCTCCAGTTCCCTACCCAAACTGCAACTGGAATAATGGCGTTCTGGGTATTAAGGAATTTGGAATCTTCCAGCTCCGCAACCAAATTCCCGTGGAGTAACAGCATTCCAGACATCAGGAATTGAGAGGATTTCAGTTGCCCTCCCAAATTCCCATGGAATAATGGCATGCTGGGTGTCAGGAATTTAGCACTCCGTACGCTTTACCTAATTTCCCCCTAATTCCCATCAAATAAAAGCATTCAAGATTTCAGGAATTTTGAATCCTCCAATTCCACTCCCAAATTCCCATGGAATAATGGTATTCTGTGTGTTGGGAATTTTGAACCCTCCAGTTTCCCTCCCATGGAAAAACAGGATTCCAGGCATCATGAAATTCAAATTCTCCATGTGCCTTCCGAAATTCTCATGGAATAACATCAGTCCAGGCATTGACATTTTGGACCCCTCCGGACCCCCTCCCCCACTCTCTAATTCCCATGGATTTGCAGCATCCTGGGCATTAGGAATTTAGAATTCTTCAGATGCCCTCCCAATTTCCCATGGAATAATAGCACGCCAGGTGTCAGGAATTTAGAATCTCCCATCGCCTTCTCTAATTCCAATCATATTCCCATGGAATAATGGCATTCTGGGTGTCAGGAATTGAGAATCACCCCTACAACCTCGAAATTCCCACTAGTATCCTAAAGAATAACAGCATTCCAGGTGTCAGGAATTGAGAATCCCCCAGTTCTACTCCCAGACTTCCCGTAGAATTACAGCATTCCCGGTTTTCAGAATTTTAATTCCCATGGATTAACAGAAATCCTGGCAGATGGAACTCTGAATCTTCTAGCTTGCCTCCCAGATTCCCTCTCAAATTGTGGAATGACAGCATTCCTGGCATCAGGAATTTGAAAACCTGAAGCTCCCCACACAAATTCCCAGAGAACAATGGCATTCCAGGTATGGAGAATATGGAATCCTCCAGTTCCCCTTCTAAATTCCCAGGGAATATCAGAATTCTGGGCGTCAGGGATTTGGAATCCTCCAGCTCTGCACCCAAATCCGGGTGTTGGGAAATTAGAATTCCCCAGTCTTCTCAAATTCCAAACATATTCCCATGGCATAATGATATTCCAGGCATCAGGAATTGAGAATCATCCAATTCAATTCCCATATTCCCATGGAATAACATCATTCCGCTTGTTGGGAATTTAGAATCCCCCATAAAACATCCCAAAATCCCACTCAATTCCCAAGGAAGAGCAACATTGCAGCCGTCAGGAATTGAGAACCCTCCAGCTCCCTTCCCAAATTCCCACAAACACCAGGAATTACAGTATTCTAGGCATTGGGTATTTGGAACCCTCCAGCGCCGCACCCAAACCCCCATGGAAGAACAGCATTCCAGCTCTGAGGAATTGAGAATCCTCCAATTTCAGTCCCAATATCCCATTGAATAATGGCATTTCCGGGTGTCGGGAATGTAGAATCACTGTAGGCCCTCCAAGTTCCCACCAGAATCCTTAAAAATAACAGCATTCCAGGTGTCAGGAATTGAGAAACCTCCAGTTCCACTCCCAGACTCCAGTGGAATTACAGAATTTTTGGCCTTGGAAAATTTGAACCCTCTAGTTCCGCTCCCAAATTCCCATGGAAAAGGCAGATTCCAGGCATCATGAACTTCGAACTGTCCATGTTCCATCCCAAATTTCCATGAGATAACAGGAGTTTGGACATTGGAAGTTTCGACATCTCCTGTTCCCCTCCCAGTTCTCATGGAATTGCAGCATCCTGGCCCTTAGGAATTGAGAATTCTCCAGATGCCCTCCCAATTTCCCATGCATAAATGGCACGCGGGTGTCAGGAAATAAGAATGTCCCATAGCCTGCTCAAATTCCGATCGTATTCCCATAGAATAACTAGTTCCCTGGTTTTAGGGATTGAGTATCATCTTGTTCTACTCCCCTACTCCCACGGAAAAAATAGCATTCCGGGAGTCAGGAGTTTAGAATCCCCGATAAGGCTTCCCAAACTTCCACTCAATTCCAAGCAATAGCAACATTCCAGGTGTCAGGAATTGAAAATCTTCCAGTCCCCCTCTCAAATTCCCACAAAAACCATGGAATTACAGGATTCTGGACACTGAGAATTTTGAATCCTCCAACACTGCAGCCAATTTCCCATGGAATCACGGCTTTCCAGGTGTCAGGAACTTAGAATGCCCCAGCTCCCTTCCCAAATTCCCGCCAGAACCCCAAAGAAAAACAGCATTCCAGGTGTCAGGAATTGAGAATCCTTCAATTCCACTCCCAAATTCCCACAGAATTATGCTATTCCCAGTTATGGGAATTTTGAACCATCCAGTTCCCCTCACATATTCCCATGGAAGAATGGCAATTTGGGCATCGAGAATTTGGAATCCTCCTGCTTCCCTCTCAGATTCCTACTGAAATTACAGAATTACAGCATTCCCGGTGTCAGGAATTTAGACTCCTCCAGATCCTCAGAAGACATCCCATGGAATGACAGTCTTCCAGGCATGGGGTATTCAGAATTCCCCTCTTTCCCTACAAATTCCCATGGGTATCCAGCATCCTGGGTATTAGGAATTTAGAATTCTCCAGCTCCCCACCCAAATTCCCAGGGAACAACACAATTCTGGGCATCAGAAATTTGGAACCCTCCAGGACCGCACCCAAACCTCCATGGAAAAAGAGCATTCTGGGGACGAGAATTGAGAATCCTCCAGTTGCACTTTCAATATCGCATGGAATAATGGCATTCCGGGAGTTGGGAATGTAAGATCCCTCCTACACCCTCCAAATTCCCACCCAGAAAACAGGTGCCAGAAAACCCCAAAGAATAACAGAACTCGAAGTGTCAGGAATTCAGATTCCTTAAGGTCCACTCCCATACTCCCCTGGAATTATGGCATTCCCAGGGTTGGGAATTTTGAAAGCTCCACTTCTCTCAAATTCCCATGGAATAACAGCAATCCTGGCAGTGAGAATTTTGAATCCTCCTGCTTCCCTCCCAGATTCCCAGCAAAACTATGGAATTACAGCATTCATAGCGTCATGAATTTGGAATCCTGCAGCTCCCCACAAAATTTTCCGGAGAATAATGGCACTCCAGGTATGGAGAATTTGGAATCCTCCAGTTCCCCTTCCAAATTCCTCGGGAATAACAGAAGTCAGGTGTCAGGTATTTAGAATCCTCCAGTTCCCCACCCAAATTACAGTTGGAACTATGACATTCTGGGAATCTGGAATTTGGAACCTTCCAGTTCCCCTCCCAAATTCCCATGGAATAATGGTATTCTGTGTATTGGGACTTTTGGCACCTGCAGTTGCCCTCCCATGGAATAATGCATGGAATATGCCATGGAATAATGGCATTCCCGGTGTTGGGAATTTAGACTCTCCCATAAGCCATGCCAAATTCCTAAAAAATTTCCCAAGGAATAATGGCATTCCAAGTGTAAGGAATTGAGATTCCTATACCTCCCCCAAAAAATTCCCACCAAAAGCATGAAATTACAGCAATCTGGGCCTTCGGAATTTTGAACCCTCCAGTCCCCCCCCCCCCCCCCCCCCCCCCCCCCACCAAATTCCTTTAGAAAAGTGGAGTCCAGGCATCATGAATTCCGAATTGTCCATGTGCCATCCGAAATTCCATGGAATAATGGAAGTCCGGGTATCAATAATTCGGAAAACTCCACTTTCCCCACAAACTCCCATGGAATTGCACCATCCTGGGCATTAGGAATTTAAAATTCTCCAGATGCCCTCCCAAAATTCCCATGGAATAATGGTATTCTGCGTGTAGAGAATCTTCAATCCTCCAGTTCCCCACCCATACTCCCCTGAAATAATGGCATTCCAGGTGACAGGAATTTAGAATCCCCTATAAGGTGCCAGAAAATCCTACAAAATTCCCAAGGAATAACTGCATGCCATGGGCCGGGAATTATCAGTCCTCCACCTCCCCTACCAAACTCCCAACAGAACAATTAAATTACAGGATTCCAGGATTTGGGAATTTGGAATCCTTTAGTTCCTCTCCCAAATTCCCATGGAAAACAGTGATTCCAGGAGTCAGGAATTTTGAGTCATCCGTGTGCCCTCCCAAATTCCAACAGAATAATGGTAGTCTGGCCATGGGGAATTTGAAATCCTCCAGTTCCCCTCACAAATTCCCATGGAATTGCGGCATCCCAGGCAATAGGAATTTAGAATTCTCCAGATCTACTTCCAAATTCCCAGGGAATAACAGAATTCTGGGCATCGAGAATTTGGAATCCTCCAGTTCTGCTCCCAATATCCCATGGAATAATGGCACTCCGGGTATCAGGAATTGAGAATCCCCCACACGCTGTTCCAAAATCCCACAAAATTCCCAAGCAATAACGGCATTCCAGGTGTAAGGAATTGAGATTCCTCCACCTGCCCCCCCAGATTCCCACCAAAACCATGGAACTACAGCACTCTGGGCATTGGGAATTTTGAGCCCTCCAGTTCCCCTCCCAAATTCCCATGGAAAAGTGGGATTCTAGGCATCATGAATTTTAAACCATCTGTATGCCCTCCCAAATTCTCATGGAATAGAGGCAGTCCTGGCATTGATAGTTTGGACACCTCCAGTTTCCCCCCCCCCCCACCACAAAATTCCCATGGAATTGCAGTATTAGGAATTATCAGAATTAGGATTAGGAATTTAGAATTCTCCAGATGTCCTCCCAATTTCCCATGGAATAATGGCACTCCAGGTGTCAGGAATTTAGAATCCCCCATAGCCTTCTCTAATTCCAGCCATATTCCTATGAAATTTCTACATTCCAGCTGTCAGGAACTGAGAATCCTGCAGTACTGCTCCCATACTCCCATGGAATAATGACATTCCGGGTATCAGGAATTCAGAATTCCTCATAAGGCTTCCCAAACTTCCACCCAATTCCCAAGGAATAGCAACATTCCAAGTGTCAGGAACTGAGAATCCTCCAGCCCCCTCCCAAATTCCCACCAAGACCATGGAATTACAGCATTCTGGGCATTGGGAATTTGGAATCCCCCTGTTCCACTCCCAAATTTTCACGCAATTATGGCATTCCAATGGAATACTGGATGTCAGGAACTTAAAATCTTTCAGTTCCCCACCCAATTTCCTCATGGAATAACGGCACTTCAGGTGTTGGGACTTTAGAATCCTTCATACACCCTCCCCAGTTCCCACCATTATGCCAAATAATAATTACATTTTAGGTGTCAGGAATTGAGAATCCTCCAGTTCCAATCCCAAATTCCCATGGAATTACAGCATTCCCAGTTTTGGGAATTGTGAACCCTCCAATTCTCCTCAGAAATTCCCATGGAATAATGGCATTCCGAACAGTTAGAATTTTGACTCCTACTTCTTCCCTCCCAGACTGTCACCAATACTAAGAAATTGCAGCAGAAATTCCAGGTGTTAGGAATTTGGAATCCTCCAGGTCTGCACCCAAATTTCTATGGAATAAAGGCATTCAGGTATCCAGAATTTAAAATCCTCTGGCTCCTCTCAAAATTTCCCATGGAATAATGGGTTTCCAGATGTTAGGCATTTCCAACCATCTGTATGCCCTCTGAAATTGCCATGGAATTGCAGCATACCAGGCATTGGCAATTTATAATTCTCCGCTTCCCCTTCCCAATTCCCAGGGAATAACAGAATTATGGGCGTCAGATACTTGGAATCTTTCAGCTCTGCACCCAATTCCTCACAGAATAAGAGCATTCCAGGTGTCCAGTATTGACAATCCTCCATTTCCCATCCCAATTTTTCATGGAATAATGACATTCTGGGTGTCAGGAATTTAGAATCCACCATATGCCCTTCAAATTCACACCAAATTCCCATGGAATAACAGCATTGCAGTTGTCAGGAATTGAGAATCCACCAGTTCCCCTCCCAAATTACCATGGAATAACTGCATTCCAGGTGCTAGGAACTGAGAATCCTCTTGTTCCCGTCCCAAATTCCCATGGAATAATGATGTTCTGAGAGTTGGGAATCTTGAATTTACCAGTTGAGAATTGTTAGGAATTGAGAAACCTCCAGTTCCCCTCCCATACATCCACGGAATAATGGAATTCCAGGAATCAGGAATTCAGAATCTCTCATAAGGCTTCCTAATGCAATTAATTCCTACTAATGCAATTAATTCTTAATGCAAATAATTCCTATTCCCAGGAAATAGCAACATTCCAGGTGTCAGGAATTGAGAATCCTCCAGCCCCCCTCCCAAATTCCCACAAAGACCATGGAATTACAGGATTTTGGACACTGGGAATTTTGAATCCTTCATTTTTCCTCCCAAATTCCCATGTAATAACAGCATTCCAGACGTCCGAAATTTCGTATTGTCTGTATGCTCTACCAAATTACCATGGAATAACAGCCTCCCAGGCATGGGGAATTTAGAATTCTTCAGTTCCCCTCCCAATTTCCCAGGGAGTAACAGAATTCTGTGTATCAGGAATTTGGAGTCCTCCAGATGCCCTCCCCATTTCCCATGGAATAATGTCATTCCGTATGTCAGGAGTTTAGAATCCCCCATTCACCTGCCACAAACTTTTATCATAATTCCATGGAACAACAGCATTCCAGTTCTCAGGAATTTAGAATAATCCACTTCCCCACCCAAATCCCCATGGAATTACAGCATTCCCAGTTTTGGGTATTTTGAGCCCTCCAGTTCCCCTCATAAATTCCCACTGAATAACTGCATTCCAGGCATTGTGAATTTACAGTCCTTCTGCATCCCTCCCAAATTTCCTGCTTTCTTCCAGATTCCCACTAAGTCTATGAAATTATAGCATTCCTAGCATTGGGAATTTAGAATCCTCCAGGTCTCCTCCCAAATTTCCACTGAAACCATGGAATTAACCACATGTCAAATCAATTTGAAGTTGGAATCCTCCAGTACGCCTGCCAATTCCTATGGAATAACCACACTTCAAACTCTGGGAATTTCGAATACTCCATTTCCTCTCCCAAATTCCCACCTAAACCCTGCAATAAAGGCATTCCAGGCATTAAGAATTTGGAATCCTCCAGGTTGCCTCCCAAATCCCCATAGCATAGCAGCATTCTATGCACTGGAATTTTCAAATCTTCTATATGCCCTCTTAAATTCCCACCAAAACCTTGGAATTACAGCAATCAGGGGGTAGGACACTAAGAATCCTCCAATTCCCCTCCCTAATTCCCATGGAATCCTCCAGTTCCTATCCCATACTCCCATGGAATAATGGTATTCGGGGTGTAAGGAATTTAGAATCCCCATATGCCCTCCCAAATTCCCACCAAATTCTCATAGAATAACCACATTTGAGGTGTCAGGAATTTCTAATCCTCCAGTTCCCGTCTCAAAATCCCATGGAATAATGATGTTCTGAGTGTTGGGAATCTTGAATCCCCCAGTTCCATCATATATTCTCATGAAATCATGGCATTCCAGGTGTAAGGAATTTAGAATACCACCTAAGTTGTCCCAAAACCCTACAAAATTCCCAAGGAATAAGAGCATTCCAGGTGTCAGGAATTGAGATTTCTCCAGCTCCTCTCCCAAATTCCCACCAAAACCATGGAATTACAGCATTCTTGGCAATGGGAATTTGGAATCCTGCAGTTCCTCTCTCAATTTTCCATGGCCTTGTGGGAATGGAATAGCATGAAAACAATTACCAGGGAACTGGACTGGCCAGTGTACCATGGGATACCTTCTCCCTCAGTTACAGATTACAAACCAAACGAATGAATTGACAGGTAATCTTCAAGGACTATGGAAGCACAGACTCACTAAGGCAACACCCAATAACCCACCAGTCTGATACAGCACCAGGCTTCACAGATTGTTAGGCCGTTGCTCCCAAATTTAGGAATTGCACAGCTGTAACATGCCATTTCAAGCATTCAGCCAAAATAGAATTGACTGCTAATTCAACAGCGGGTGCTTTAAGAAGACTACAAACTGAAACAAACTCAGTAAAAGAAGCAGTCTTTCAAAACCACATGGTGTTAGATATGGGAACAGTCAAATGGGAGGAGTTTGTATTCTAATTTATACCAGTTGTTGCACTTATATAGATCAGTCAGGGCAAAAGCTAACCACTGGCTATTTGGGCAGACAATCCTATAGAGCATGCCCAGGAAGCAGGGGTGGAAAGTTCAAATCCAAGGAAGACTCATGAGCCTTCATCCAAAACAACCAGGAGGAGGCTGACAATCACCTTGTGCAGAAACCATGCACATGTTCAAGGGCTCACATAGTCATGTCATTACAAAATATGTTGCAAATGAAAGATACCAAACACTTGCACATTAACTAAAAAACATATACAGGCTAGTACGGTGCAAAGAATGGACAGGTGATTTTGTTGTGGAGCAATGCCCGTCACTCCAGGTATCAAATAAACAAATAACTGCCCCATAGGCCTTATATTATAGAGTACTACTGGTTTCTTGCCTAGTTTTCAGGCATCAGAATGCAGTGGATTTCAGCATCATCCTGCTGAGGAAAGAATTTGGTCCAAGCCTGCATCCCAATTTCAGACTGTACAGGAACACTGTGGACTTCTTCCCACTCAACCTGGAACTGTGCAACAGAACAGAAGTTCAGCCATTACAGCCCTGCATGGGAGAGACTTTAATTCATCTGGGAAGTGTTTCCTAAGGCCTTGTGTGCAATCCTTACTTGGGTTCTATAGTCAGAATTTGTATCCCAGGAACAATGGAATTAATTTAGCTATTCCAACATGTGTTTGCTGATGTTTGTCTTTGGAAATGGAGACAGTGCCTCTGTACAATCTAGTTGTACTGGGAAACTCAGCTGCTTATTGTGTGCTGGTGCTCCTGCCAATCCCTCCTACAAAAGACATTATTTCAGGACTAAGAGCTTCTGCCTTCAGACAGATACCAAGAGTTACCAGCAGTTGCTCCAGGTGCTCCTGCCAACAGCCCCTGAAGGAAGGAGCACAGCCCCCGGTGCATGTGGGCTTTGGCTCCCTCTGGCACAGAAGCCCCCGGGGCACAGGTCTCTGGGGCAGGAGCGGGGCACCAGCACTGCCAGGGCTCGGGGGGTGGCAGGTCTGTTTGGGCAAGGACTCTGCCACAGCCGCTGATTTCAGTGCTCGCAGGGCCCAGGGGTCAGAGCAGCATCCGTGCCCTGGCCCACACGATCCTTGCCTGTGTCACAGCCGTGGGTTTAGGATGACCACCAGCCGGGACGTGTCCCAAGGAGGCCGAGCCAGCTTCTGTGCAAGGCCCCGTGCCCTTCCCGCTGCAGCTGCGTCGGAGCCCTGGAGGCTCCTTCTGCTGCCCTGAGCCCGCAGAGCAGGGCAGCGATTGCTGATGGTTTGAGCCATTCCTAAAGATCCTGTTGGGCTGTCTTAGACACTTGGGGGGAGGGATTCCTTCCAACCTGGGCCACTTTGGGTGGGCTGGGGGCAGGCCAGGGCCGGTGGCAGCGTGTGCAAGGGCCGTTATTGAAACGGTTCAGCGTGGTCACCATGGCATGGAACAGGACCGTTGGTGAGGTGTGGTGATATAAGAGCCAACGGTGACACGGCCACGGCACAGTGCTCGGAGCACACGACGGGACAGGACGGGACAGAGCGGTGCCGTGAGGAGCCCCCGCACAGCGCACTCGTTCCTGTCGGACCCGGAGCTTTTCTGAGAGTTATTCCTGCAGCTGACTTCCCAGCCAGACTGCAGGACTGTTTGTCTCACAGCTTTCCCAAGGCACCTTTCTACAAGGTGCCCTCAAGGCCAGACTGAAATGACAGGCAGATTTCCCAGCTGTTTCCCACTCTTCAAAGTGTTCAGAAGAATGAAAAGGAGAGGCTCTAGAGTCCACCCAGCACAAGAGCCTGAAGAGCCGGAGCCATTTCAGCCAAAGCATGATGGTGAGAGGCACAGCTGGGTAAAAGAGCTGATGGCTGCTGCCAGCTTGATCACTTCTTGTCCCATGCCATGCCATGCCATGCCATGCCATGCCATGCCATGCCATGCCATGCCATGCCATGCCATGCCATGCCATGCCATGCCATGCCATCCCATCCCATCCCATCCCATCCCATCCCATCCCATCCCATCCCATCCCATCCCCTGGGAACATGCCCAGGCACAGGACAGAAGAGGGGCCGGGCAGACACCCTGCAGTGCCTGTGCTCGTGTTCCCCTGGAGCATCCTGGGGCTGTCCCTGCCTGGGGAGCGCAGGGCTGGGCTCTGTTCTCCGGCCTCTCCCGCAGCCCCTCAGCTCTGGCTGTGCTCGTTCTTTTCCAGTTGCAGCCATGGACCGCACACACGAGCAGGACCACACCGGTGGCCGCTTCCGCAGAGCACTGAAGGTACCTGCAGCCATCCCCACCTGGGCTGGGCCTACTGTCACTGCTCAGCCCAGCACAGCGCTTGGAGCACTCCATGGAACTTGCCTCTCCTCCCTGTCCTTTGTTCTCCTGCAGATGTTGCAGAAGTTTGTGCCGGTGCAACGTAGAAAGACCAGCACAGCAACAGAGGGCACAGCTGAGCCTGACTCCAGCCTGACCGAACTCCAGGCAGAGCCTGATGTCAGCCCAGATGTGCCTGAGCACTCAGAAGAGTCTGACACTGTAAGGAGTGATGACAGGGTGCAGGCTGACATGGCAGTGACTGAGGATGTGGGCATGACAATTGCTGACACTGGAGAGACTCAGGGCATCACAAACACTGACACCACTCCCACTCTGAGTCACTCTGAGGAACTCATAGTGGATTACTTCAAAGACCGTTGTGCTTCTCAGCACCACTTAAGCAGCCTGTGGCCAAGGCTCCATGCCTCCCAGGACTGTGTGCCCACTCAGGCCATGGTCACTGGGCCCCCTCAGTCATTGCAGGCAGCACAGCGTGGCAGGAAGGGAAGCACTTCTCAGAGGAAGCTACGAAAGTGCTCCAAGTGTTCGCCATTCTTCCCCCAGGTGCCAGCCATGGTGAAAAGCATTCACCAGAGACTGACATCCCAGGGCACTTTAGATGCAAGGCTGCGCACTGACATTCTGAGGCTGGCTGGAGAACACCCTGCTGACATGGTGCTGACCCTCCTGCGCTGTGCCCCAACGTGTGACAGGTACGGGGCCCACGGGCCTTGAGAGCTCAGGGCTCAGCAGCCTTTAGGGCCCATCACCCTGTACAGCCTGTCCAATGGGGCCTGCCAGGCAGGTGGAGAGGTCCAGGACCCTCAGGCCCCTCTGCTTCCTGAGCCTGCTGCCACTGCCAGGCTCCCTCCCTGCCCCTCAGGGCACTGGGGCTGTCCCAGCTGCACAGGGCATGGTACTGTGACTGAGACCCCCTCTGACACCGAGCTCCAACCCCACAGAGCTGCTGCAATGATGTGGAGAGCCATAGGCTTGTCAGGAACAGCACTGGAGAACGTGCTGCCAATTCTGCTCTGTGTCATGGAGGACTGGCCTCTGCACAGAATGTGCACCTCTGATGGAGACAACGAAGATGTTTTTGCCCTGGCTGTGAGTTTCTGGAACTGGCCCTTGCTCACCCTCCAGCACCAGTCACCTCTCCAGCAGCTCTCCATCCTCTCTGTGCCTCAGTTGCTGGGCTCAAACCTGGGCCAGGGAATGGCTCAGGGTGCACCAGGCCCGCTGCTCCCCCTGCCTCTCCCTCAGGCCCTTGCCCCATGGACACTTTGGCACTGAGCGCTGTCTTGGGCTGTTTCTTTCGCAGGCAACTCTGGTGATCTGGGTGGTGGTCCAGGTGCCCCACTGCGAGGAGGCCATGATGAATGCTTCCTCGCCTCTGTTTACGGCTCTGCTCTTGCATGTTGTCATCACCACACAGCAGATGCCAAAGGAAGTTGATAACTTCTGGAGAGCGTGCCAGGAGCAACACCCGCTTCCCAGCAAGGCCAACAGGTCCCAGTCCTCCAGTCCTTCCCATGTCCTTGTGGCCAGCACCAGTGCTCCCAGTGTGACCTGGACTTTGCTCTGCACACAGGTTTGCAGTGCAGACCATGAAGGCTCTGCTCATCTGTATGCAGTATGAGCCTGAGGTGATGGCAATAGAGCGCAAGCGTGGCTGGGACACGCTGCTCTGTGCTGACACCCAGCACTATGCCGTGGGTCTGCTGGCCAGGTGAGACCCCCATTGCCCCTCTGTCCTTGACATTTGTGCTGTGTGCCCGGGGTGCCCCACACAGTACCCGTGCTCATGGGCCAGAGGCCTTTGTCACCAAGGGATGGCCAAGCAGACCGGAAAAGGCTGGGAGAGGAGGTGCCCAAAAAGGGGCAGCCTCTCAAAGTGTCCACATCGCCTCCAGGGATGCTGGGGAAAAACTGGTTCTCTGTGAGTCAATCCTGGGAGAATATTGCCACCCCTCAACCTCAGGGTCCTTGTGCCTTTTTTTCCCCCTGCCAGGGAGATTCGCTGTGTATTGATGCCCTTGTGTTCCTATGTTGCACTTCACCTACTCCAGCTGCTCAGCACACAGGAGCCACGTTGGGATCTGCCTGCCCTGGCATTCCTTGTGGAGGTGAGCCTGATGGCCAGAACTGTCTCCCTGAGCTGCCTCCCAGCTCTCTGGCCTCTCATGGCCACAGCTGCCTGGGATGGTGCCCGTGCCCTGTGCTGCTGTCTGGGCCCAGCCCTGTGCAGTTCTGGGCTCCTGTGTGTCCTCTGTCACTGCCCTGTGCCTTTCAGGTCCTTGAGTGCCTGGATTTGAGTGAATGTGGGGACAGCATCCTTAAGATCATGTCAAGGTTCCTACAGAGCAATTCCAGGGAGAGGCGTCGCCTGGCGCTCAGAGGCCTTGTGCTGCTAAGCAAGGATCCCTGGATGGCAGCAGCTGAAGCGGCTGTGGAAGTTGGCCGAGTGCCTGGTAAGGATGGCCTGAAAGCGCCAGGCTCAGGCTGGAGAAGCCCCCTGAGCGTGGCGCTCACTGTGTGTGGCTGCAGCTGTGGCCCTGCCCAGTGCTGCCCACAGGGGCCGCACGGGCCCGAGCCGGGTGCCGATGGAGCCCCGGCCCAGTGGGGCTGCGGGGCGGGCCGGCACCGCGGCTCCCCGGGCAGCAGCCGGCCCTGTGCCCCTGCAGAGCCCGGCCGGCGGCTGCTGGCCGCGCCTCAGGGCTGTGCGGGCAGGGGAGGCCGGGGCCGGGCGCGGGCAGCGCCTGCCAAAGGGCCGGAGCCCGCCCCGACCCTTCGCTCCCGCCGCTCTCCGCAGCTGGCAGAGGACAGGAGCCGAGCGGCCGAGCACCTGCGCCAGGCCCTGCCCTACCTGCAGAGCCCACAGGAGCCCCTGCTGCAATCCCTGCCCCAGCTCTGGAGTGCTCTGCTCCCTGTGCGGATGGGGAGCGGCGTGGGCAGAGCACACAGAGATTTCAGGGGCACGTGGGGCATTTGTGGCTAGCAGCTTCGGGCTGATCCTGCTCCCTCCTGGCCATGGCCAGAGCAGACTGCAGTAGCCCTGGCACGGGGGTCTTGTAGTGTCCCCAGTGATCCAGGCTGTGACCGTGGCTCTGTTCCTTCCTCTACCAGCTGCTCAAGTCCGGATGCAAGATGCCAGGCCATCATGCTCTAACCTGGAAAATTAAGCCCAGTCATCTTCAGGATCCAGTGAACCAGTGTCACAAACACACCAAG
>NW_027635977.1:0-37653 GCF_903797595.1 Erithacus rubecula | reverse complement strand
TAAAGATCTTGTAGCCATAAGTCTTGTGACTTTTGGCCACGCTTTCAATACTTGTTCCAAGAACTCATGTCTTCTGTAGAAGATAAGAAAATAAATGGCACTTTCTAAGCAACAAGTAGTCTCGTCCTTCAGCCTAGTTCAGAATGAGAAAGAATCCCTGAGGAACGTGATAAAGGGGGAGAAAAAAGCCCACACTCACCAACCAACAGAAACACAACAAACAAACTAGAAACCCCAATAGCAGCAAGAAACCTGCAACCCTGCCTGCTTGCCCTGCCTGCACAAACTGCTTTCAGAACAGGCACTCCAGCTCCAGCTCGTGTTCCCCCAAGTGTGTTCCCAGGTGCGGGTTCAGACGTGCAGCCCCAGGCCCTCTGCAAACACAAGCTGCCTGCTGCCTCTTCACTGCCTACACTCCTGCCTGTGGTCATGGCAGCAAAACCAGGCTGTTCCCAGCCAGAGACCAGGCCCTGCTCCTGCAGGATGCTCTTGCCAGCACCTTCCAGGACTCTTTGCTGGGCACGCAGCACTTTCCATGCTGGCTCTGAACAACCTTTGGCACACAGAGCACAACCTGGCTGGCTCTGCCACCAGCACACCCCAAGCACAAGGTGGAGGAGGAGGAAGCAAGGGCTGTTTTGCTGCCGTGCCCAGGAGAGACTGGAAGGGTGCCCTCCATCTGGTCCCATTTGCTTGGCTTTCTGACTGGGTCTGAGGCAGGGCTGCCATTCCTCACTTGTGGGGACCAGAACCACACCAGGATCCGGCACTGCCCGGCAGCGCTCCGGACACTGGCACGGTCACGCGTCCGACTCTCGGGCACTGTGCTGCTGCTTCATTTGCTCTCTGGAACACCCAAAGCTCTCTGTGAAGCCCTGATGCTCTCTGGTTCTGCCCTCTTCCTGACCCTGTGCAGGGATGGAGCATTGCTGTGCTTTCAGGAAGCTATTCTTGAAACCTTCCAGCATTCCAAGCTCCTTTGCCCTCCATGAGTGCTTGCCATGGAATCCCTCCCAGCTGAGTTCAGAGCATACTCAGGGTGGCTCTTCTAAAATCCAGGGGCTTCAAGGTGCTCATAAAGACCTTGAACTCCACAGTGTTGTGGAACCTGAGCTTTAGCACAGAGACCTTTCCAACCTGATCTGCCCTCGTTTCTCTGCATCTCTGCAAAAAACATAGCATGGCAGAGAATGACAGGAGGGGCCTGTGAGTCCCAGGACTCTGGATTTGTGCTGCTTTAGCTCCACAGAGATGCAGGCAAAGTGAAGAAGGCAAACTGTTTATTGATGAAAGGCAAAGCAAAGGGATGAGCTGAGAAGGAAAAAAGGGGAGGGTCTCAGGGCTGGAGGGAGAGAGCAGGCAGGGAGAAGGCTTAAGGCAAAATAACTGTGCCAATCATGCTCTGCCTGGAGCTCCAGCAGCCCGGACAGTTTATGTCCTCTTCAGTGTCTCTTGGTGTGTTCTTGTGACACTGGTTCACTGGATCCTGAAGATGACTGGGCTTAATTTTCCAGGTTAGAGCATGATGGCCTGGCATCTTGCATCCGGACTTGAGCAGCTGGTAGAGGAAGGAACAGAGCCACGGTCACAGCCTGGATCACTGGGGACACTACAAGACCCCCGTGCCAGGGCTACTGCAGTCTGCTCTGGCCATGGCCAGGAGGGAGCAGGATCAGCCCGAAGCTGCTAGCCACAAATGCCCCACGTGCCCCTGAAATCTCTGTGTGCTCTGCCCACGCCGCTCCCCATCCGCACAGGGAGCAGAGCACTCCAGAGCTGGGGCAGGGATTGCAGCAGGGGCTCCTGTGGGCTCTGCAGGTAGGGCAGGGCCTGGCGCAGGTGCTCGGCCGCTCGGCTCCTGTCCTCTGCCAGCTGCGGAGAGCTGCGGGAGCAAAGGGTCGGGGCGGGCTCCGGCCCTTTGGCAGGCGCTGCCCGCGCCCGGCCCCGGCCTCCCCTGCCCGCACAGCCCTGAGGCGCGGCCAGCAGCCGCCGGCCGGGCTCTGCAGGGGCACAGGGCCGGCTGCTGCCCGGGGAGCCGCGGTGCCGGCCCGCCCTGCAGCCCCACTGGGCCGGGGCTCCATCGGCACCCGGCTCGGGCCCGTGCGGCCCCTGTGGGCAGCACTGGGCAGGGCCACAGCTGCAGCCACACACAGTGAGCGCCACGCTCAGGGGGCTTCTCCAGCCTGAGCCTGGCGCTTTCAGGCCATCCTTACCAGGCACTTGGCCAACTTCCACAGCCGCTTCAGCTGCTGCCATCCAGGGATCCTTGCTTAGCAGCACAAGGCCTCTGAGCGCCAGGCGACGCCTCTCCCTGGAATTGCTCTGTAGGAACCTTGACATGATCTTAAGGATGCTGTCCCCACATTCACTCAAATCCAGGCACTCAAGGACCTGAAAGGCACAGGGCAGTGACAGAGGACACACAGGAGCCCAGAACTGCACAGGGCTGGGCCCAGACAGCAGCACAGGGCACGGGCACCATCCCAGGCAGCTGTGGCCATGAGAGGCCAGAGAGCTGGGAGGCAGCTCAGGGAGACAGTTCTGGCCATCAGGCTCACCTCCACAAGGAATGCCAGGGCAGGCAGATCCCAACGTGGCTCCTGTGTGCTGAGCAGCTGGAGTAGGTGAAGTGCAACATAGGAACACAAGGGCATCAATACACAGCGAATCTCCCTGGCAGGGGGAAAAAAAGGCACAAGGACCCTGAGGTTGAGGGGTGGCAATATTCTCCCAGGATTGACTCACAGAGAACCAGTTTTTCCCCAGCATCCCTGGAGGCGATGTGGACACTTTGAGAGGCTGCCCCTTTTTGGGCACCTCCTCTCCCAGCCTTTTCCGGTCTGCTTGGCCATCCCTTGGTGACAAAGGCCTCTGGCCCATGAGCACGGGTACTGTGTGGGGCACCCCGGGCACACAGCACAAATGTCAAGGACAGAGGGGCAATGGGGGTCTCACCTGGCCAGCAGACCCACGGCATAGTGCTGGGTGTCAGCACAGAGCAGCGTGTCCCAGCCACGCTTGCGCTCTATTGCCATCACCTCAGGCTCATACTGCATACAGATGAGCAGAGCCTTCATGGTCTGCACTGCAAACCTGTGTGCAGAGCAAAGTCCAGGTCACACTGGGAGCACTGGTGCTGGCCACAAGGACATGGGAAGGACTGGAGGACTGGGACCTGTTGGCCTTGCTGGGAAGCGGGTGTTGCTCCTGGCACGCTCTCCAGAAGTTATCAACTTCCTTTGGCATCTGCTGTGTGGTGATGACAACATGCAAGAGCAGAGCCGTAAACAGAGGCGAGGAAGCATTCATCATGGCCTCCTCGCAGTGGGGCACCTGGACCACCACCCAGATCACCAGAGTTGCCTGCGAAAGAAACAGCCCAAGACAGCGCTCAGTGCCAAAGTGTCCATGGGGCAGGGCCTGAGGGAGAGGCAGGGGGAGCAGCGGGCCTGGTGCACCCTGAGCCATTCCCTGGCCCAGGTTTGAGCCCAGCAACTGAGGCACAGAGAGGATGGAGAGCTGCTGGAGAGGTGACTGGTGCTGGAGGGTGAGCAAGGGCCAGTTCCAGAAACTCACAGCCAGGGCAAAAACATCTTCGTTGTCTCCATCAGAGGTGCACATTCTGTGCAGAGGCCAGTCCTCCATGACACAGAGCAGAATTGGCAGCACGTTCTCCAGTGCTGTTCCTGACAAGCCTATGGCTCTCCACATCATTGCAGCAGCTCTGTGGGGTTGGAGCTCGGTGTCAGAGGGGGTCTCAGTCACAGTACCATGCCCTGTGCAGCTGTGACAGCCCCAGTGCCCTGAGGGGCAGGGAGGGAGCCTGGCAGTGGCAGCAGGCTCAGGAAGCAGAGGGGCCTGAGGGTCCTGGACCTCTCCACCTGCCTGGCAGGCCCCATTGGACAGGCTGTACAGGGTGATGGGCCCTAAAGGCTGCTGAGCCCTGAGCTCTCAAGGCCCGTGGGCCCCGTACCTGTCACACGTTGGGGCACAGCGCAGGAGGGTCAGCACCATGTCAGCAGGGTGTTCTCCAGCCAGCCTCAGAATGTCAGTGCGCAGCCTTGCATCTAAAGTGCCCTGGGATGTCAGTCTCTGGTGAATGCTTTTCACCATGGCTGGCACCTGGGGGAAGAATGGCGAACACTTGGAGCACTTTCGTAGCTTCCTCTGAGAAGTGCTTCCCTTCCTGCCACGCTGTGCTGCCTGCAATGACTGAGGGGGCCCAGTGACCATGGCCTGAGTGGGCACACAGTCCTGGGAGGCATGGAGCCTTGGCCACAGGCTGCTTAAGTGGTGCTGAGAAGCACAACGGTCTTTGAAGTAATCCACTATGAGTTCCTCAGAGTGACTCAGAGTGGGAGTGGTGTCAGTGTTTGTGATGCCCTGAGTCTCTCCAGTGTCAGCAATTGTCATGCCCACATCCTCAGTCACTGCCATGTCAGCCTGCACCCTGTCATCACTCCTTACAGTGTCAGACTCTTCTGAGTGCTCAGGCACATCTGGGCTGACATCAGGCTCTGCCTGGAGTTCGGTCAGGCTGGAGTCAGGCTCAGCTGTGCCCTCTGTTGCTGTGCTGGTCTTTCTACGTTGCACCGGCACAAACTTCTGCAACATCTGCAGGAGAACAAAGGACAGGGAGGAGAGGCAAGTTCCATGGAGTGCTCCAAGCGCTGTGCTGGGCTGAGCAGTGACAGTAGGCCCAGCCCAGGTGGGGATGGCTGCAGGTACCTTCAGTGCTCTGCGGAAGCGGCCACCGGTGTGGTCCTGCTCGTGTGTGCGGTCCATGGCTGCAACTGGAAAAGAACGAGCACAGCCAGAGCTGAGGGGCTGCGGGAGAGGCCGGAGAACAGAGCCCAGCCCTGCGCTCCCCAGGCAGGGACAGCCCCAGGATGCTCCAGGGGAACACGAGCACAGGCACTGCAGGGTGTCTGCCCGGCCCCTCTTCTGTCCTGTGCCTGGGCATGTTCCCAGGGGATGGGATGGGATGGGATGGGATGGGATGGGATGGGATGGGATGGGATGGGATGGGATGGGATGGGATGGGATGGGATGGCATGGGATGGCATGGCATGGCATGGCATGGCATGGCATGGCATGGCATGGCATGGCATGGCATGGCATGGCATGGCATGGCATGGGACAAGAAGTGATCAAGCTGGCAGCAGCCATCAGCTCTTTTACCCAGCTGTGCCTCTCACCATCATGCTTTGGCTGAAATGGCTCCGGCTCTTCAGGCTCTTGTGCTGGGTGGACTCTAGAGCCTCTCCTTTTCATTCTTCTGAACACTTTGAAGAGTGGGAAACAGCTGGGAAATCTGCCTGTCATTTCAGTCTGGCCTTGAGGGCACCTTGTAGAAAGGTGCCTTGGGAAAGCTGTGAGACAAACAGTCCTGCAGTCTGGCTGGGAAGTCAGCTGCAGGAATAACTCTCAGAAAAGCTCCGGGTCCGACAGGAACGAGTGCGCTGTGCGGGGGCTCCTCACGGCACTGCTCTGTCCCGTCCTGTCCCGTCGTGTGCTCCGAGCACTGTGCCGTGGCCGTGTCACCGTTGGCTCTTATATCACCACACCTCACCAACGGTCCTGTTCCATGCCATGGTGACCACGCTGAACCGTTTCAATAACGGCCCTTGCACACGCTGCCACCGGCCCTGGCCTGCCCCCAGCCCACCCAAAGTGGCCCAGGTTGGAAGGAATCCCTCCCCCCAAGTGTCTAAGACAGCCCAACAGGATCTTTAGGAATGGCTCAAACCATCAGCAATCGCTGCCCTGCTCTGCGGGCTCAGGGCAGCAGAAGGAGCCTCCAGGGCTCCGACGCAGCTGCAGCGGGAAGGGCACGGGGCCTTGCACAGAAGCTGGCTCGGCCTCCTTGGGACACGTCCCGGCTGGTGGTCATCCTAAACCCACGGCTGTGACACAGGCAAGGATCGTGTGGGCCAGGGCACGGATGCTGCTCTGACCCCTGGGCCCTGCGAGCACTGAAATCAGCGGCTGTGGCAGAGTCCTTGCCCAAACAGACCTGCCACCCCCCGAGCCCTGGCAGTGCTGGTGCCCCGCTCCTGCCCCAGAGACCTGTGCCCCGGGGGCTTCTGTGTCAGAGGGAGCCAAAGCCCACATGCACCGGGGGCTGTGCTCCTTCCTTCAGGGGCTGTTGGCAGGAGCACCTGGAGCAACTGCTGGTAACTCTTGGTATCTGTCTGAAGGCAGAAGCTCTTAGTCCTGAAATAATGTCTTTTGTAGGAGGGATTGGCAGGAGCACCAGCACACAATAAGCAGCTGAGTTTCCCAGTACAACTAGATTGTACAGAGGCACTGTCTCCATTTCCAAAGACAAACATCAGCAAACACATGTTGGAATAGCTAAATTAATTCCATTGTTCCTGGGATACAAATTCTGACTATAGAACCCAAGTAAGGATTGCACACAAGGCCTTAGGAAACACTTCCCAGATGAATTAAAGTCTCTCCCATGCAGGGCTGTAATGGCTGAACTTCTGTTCTGTTGCACAGTTCCAGGTTGAGTGGGAAGAAGTCCACAGTGTTCCTGTACAGTCTGAAATTGGGATGCAGGCTTGGACCAAATTCTTTCCTCAGCAGGATGATGCTGAAATCCACTGCATTCTGATGCCTGAAAACTAGGCAAGAAACCAGTAGTACTCTATAATATAAGGCCTATGGGGCAGTTATTTGTTTATTTGATACCTGGAGTGACGGGCATTGCTCCACAACAAAATCACCTGTCCATTCTTTGCACCGTACTAGCCTGTATATGTTTTTTAGTTAATGTGCAAGTGTTTGGTATCTTTCATATTGCAACATATTTTGTAATGACATGACTATGTGAGCCCTTGAACATGTGCATGGTTTCTGCACAAGGTGATTGTCAGCCTCCTCCTGGTTGTTTTGGATGAAGGCTCATGAGTCTTCCTTGGATTTGAACTTTCCACCCCTGCTTCCTGGGCATGCTCTATAGGATTGTCTGCCCAAATAGCCAGTGGTTAGCTTTTGCCCTGACTGATCTATATAAGTGCAACAACTGGTATAAATTAGAATACAAACTCCTCCCATTTGACTGTTCCCATATCTAACACCATGTGGTTTTGAAAGACTGCTTCTTTTACTGAGTTTGTTTCAGTTTGTAGTCTTCTTAAAGCACCCGCTGTTGAATTAGCAGTCAATTCTATTTTGGCTGAATGCTTGAAATGGCATGTTACAGCTGTGCAATTCCTAAATTTGGGAGCAACGGCCTAACAATCTGTGAAGCCTGGTGCTGTATCAGACTGGTGGGTTATTGGGTGTTGCCTTAGTGAGTCTGTGCTTCCATAGTCCTTGAAGATTACCTGTCAATTCATTCGTTTGGTTTGTAATCTGTAACTGAGGGAGAAGGTATCCCATGGTACACTGGCCAGTCCAGTTCCCTGGTAATTGTTTTCATGCTATTCCATTCCCACAAGGCCATGGAAAATTGAGAGAGGAACTGCAGGATTCCAAATTCCCATTGCCAAGAATGCTGTAATTCCATGGTTTTGGTGGGAATTTGGGAGAGGAGCTGGAGAAATCTCAATTCCTGACACCTGGAATGCTCTTATTCCTTGGGAATTTTGTAGGGTTTTGGGACAACTTAGGTGGTATTCTAAATTCCTTACACCTGGAATGCCATGATTTCATGAGAATATATGATGGAACTGGGGGATTCAAGATTCCCAACACTCAGAACATCATTATTCCATGGGATTTTGAGACGGGAACTGGAGGATTAGAAATTCCTGACACCTCAAATGTGGTTATTCTATGAGAATTTGGTGGGAATTTGGGAGGGCATATGGGGATTCTAAATTCCTTACACCCCGAATACCATTATTCCATGGGAGTATGGGATAGGAACTGGAGGATTCCATGGGAATTAGGGAGGGGAATTGGAGGATTCTTAGTGTCCTACCCCCTGATTGCTGTAATTCCAAGGTTTTGGTGGGAATTTAAGAGGGCATATAGAAGATTTGAAAATTCCAGTGCATAGAATGCTGCTATGCTATGGGGATTTGGGAGGCAACCTGGAGGATTCCAAATTCTTAATGCCTGGAATGCCTTTATTGCAGGGTTTAGGTGGGAATTTGGGAGAGGAAATGGAGTATTCGAAATTCCCAGAGTTTGAAGTGTGGTTATTCCATAGGAATTGGCAGGCGTACTGGAGGATTCCAACTTCAAATTGATTTGACATGTGGTTAATTCCATGGTTTCAGTGGAAATTTGGGAGGAGACCTGGAGGATTCTAAATTCCCAATGCTAGGAATGCTATAATTTCATAGACTTAGTGGGAATCTGGAAGAAAGCAGGAAATTTGGGAGGGATGCAGAAGGACTGTAAATTCACAATGCCTGGAATGCAGTTATTCAGTGGGAATTTATGAGGGGAACTGGAGGGCTCAAAATACCCAAAACTGGGAATGCTGTAATTCCATGGGGATTTGGGTGGGGAAGTGGATTATTCTAAATTCCTGAGAACTGGAATGCTGTTGTTCCATGGAATTATGATAAAAGTTTGTGGCAGGTGAATGGGGGATTCTAAACTCCTGACATACGGAATGACATTATTCCATGGGAAATGGGGAGGGCATCTGGAGGACTCCAAATTCCTGATACACAGAATTCTGTTACTCCCTGGGAAATTGGGAGGGGAACTGAAGAATTCTAAATTCCCCATGCCTGGGAGGCTGTTATTCCATGGTAATTTGGTAGAGCATACAGACAATACGAAATTTCGGACGTCTGGAATGCTGTTATTACATGGGAATTTGGGAGGAAAAATGAAGGATTCAAAATTCCCAGTGTCCAAAATCCTGTAATTCCATGGTCTTTGTGGGAATTTGGGAGGGGGGCTGGAGGATTCTCAATTCCTGACACCTGGAATGTTGCTATTTCCTGGGAATAGGAATTATTTGCATTAAGAATTAATTGCATTAGTAGGAATTAATTGCATTAGGAAGCCTTATGAGAGATTCTGAATTCCTGATTCCTGGAATTCCATTATTCCGTGGATGTATGGGAGGGGAACTGGAGGTTTCTCAATTCCTAACAATTCTCAACTGGTAAATTCAAGATTCCCAACTCTCAGAACATCATTATTCCATGGGAATTTGGGACGGGAACAAGAGGATTCTCAGTTCCTAGCACCTGGAATGCAGTTATTCCATGGTAATTTGGGAGGGGAACTGGTGGATTCTCAATTCCTGACAACTGCAATGCTGTTATTCCATGGGAATTTGGTGTGAATTTGAAGGGCATATGGTGGATTCTAAATTCCTGACACCCAGAATGTCATTATTCCATGAAAAATTGGGATGGGAAATGGAGGATTGTCAATACTGGACACCTGGAATGCTCTTATTCTGTGAGGAATTGGGTGCAGAGCTGAAAGATTCCAAGTATCTGACGCCCATAATTCTGTTATTCCCTGGGAATTGGGAAGGGGAAGCGGAGAATTATAAATTGCCCAATGCCTGGTATGCTGCAATTCCATGGCAATTTCAGAGGGCATACAGATGGTTGGAAATGCCTAACATCTGGAAACCCATTATTCCATGGGAAATTTTGAGAGGAGCCAGGAGGATTTTAAATTCTGGATACCTGAATGCCTTTATTCCATAGAAATTTGGGTGCAGACCTGGAGGATTCCAAATTCCTAACACCTGGAATTTCTGCTGCAATTTCTTAGTATTGGTGACAGTCTGGGAGGGAAGAAGTAGGAGTCAAAATTCTAACTGTTCGGAATGCCATTATTCCATGGGAATTTCTGAGGAGAATTGGAGGGTTCAAAATTCCCAAAACTGGGAATGCTGTAATTCCATGGGAATTTGGGATTGGAACTGGAGGATTCTCAATTCCTGACACCTAAAATGTAGTTATTATTTGGCATAATGGTGGGAACTGGGGAGGGTGTATGAAGGATTCTAAAGTCCCAACACCTGAAGTGCCGTTATTCCATGAGGAAATTGGGTGGGGAACTGAAAGATTTTAAGTTCCTGACATCCAGTATTCCATTGGGATGCCATAATTGCGTGAAAATTTGGGAGTGGAACAGGGGGATTCCAAATTCCCAATGCCCAGAATGCTGTAATTCCATGGTCTTGGTGGGAATTTGGGAGGGGGCTGGAGGATTCTCAGTTCCTGACACTTGGAATGTTGCTATTCCTTGGGAATTGGGTGGAAGTTTGGGAAGCCTTATGAGGAATTCTGAATTCCTGATACCCGGAATGTCATTATTCCATGGGAGTATGGGAGCAGTACTGCAGGATTCTCAGTTCCTGACAGCTGGAATGTAGAATTTCATAGGAATATGGCTGGAATTAGAGAAGGCTATGGGGGATTCTAAATTCCTGACACCTGGAGTGCCATTATTCCATGGGAAATTGGGAGGACATCTGGAGAATTCTAAATTCCTAATCCTAATTCTGATAATTCCTAATACTGCAATTCCATGGGAATTTTGTGGTGGGGGGGGGGGAAACTGGAGGTGTCCAAACTATCAATGCCAGGACTGCCTCTATTCCATGAGAATTTGGGAGGGCATACAGATGGTTTAAAATTCATGATGCCTAGAATCCCACTTTTCCATGGGAATTTGGGAGGGGAACTGGAGGGCTCAAAATTCCCAATGCCCAGAGTGCTGTAGTTCCATGGTTTTGGTGGGAATCTGGGGGGGCAGGTGGAGGAATCTCAATTCCTTACACCTGGAATGCCGTTATTGCTTGGGAATTTTGTGGGATTTTGGAACAGCATGTGGGGGATTCTCAATTCCTGATACCCGGAGTGCCATTATTCCATGGGATATTGGGAGCAGAACTGGAGGATTCCAAATTCTCGATGCCCAGAATTCTGTTATTCCCTGGGAATTTGGAAGTAGATCTGGAGAATTCTAAATTCCTATTGCCTGGGATGCCGCAATTCCATGGGAATTTGTGAGGGGAACTGGAGGATTTCAAATTCCCCATGGCCAGACTACCATTATTCTGTTGGAATTTGGGAGGGCACACGGATGACTCAAAATTCCTGACTCCTGGAATCACTGTTTTCCATGGGAATTTGGGAGAGGAACTAAAGGATTCCAAATTCCCAAATCCTGGAATCCTGTAATTTAATTGTTCTGTTGGGAGTTTGGTAGGGGAGGTGGAGGACTGATAATTCCCGGCCCATGGCATGCAGTTATTCCTTGGGAATTTTGTAGGATTTTCTGGCACCTTATAGGGGATTCTAAATTCCTGTCACCTGGAATGCCATTATTTCAGGGGAGTATGGGTGGGGAACTGGAGGATTGAAGATTCCCTACACGCAGAATACCATTATTCCATGGGAATTTTGGGAGGGCATCTGGAGAATTTTAAATTCCTAATGCCCAGGATGGTGCAATTCCATGGGAGTTTGTGGGGGAAAGTGGAGTTTTCCGAATTATTGATACCCGGACTTCCATTATTCCATGGAATTTCGGATGGCACATGGACAATTCGGAATTCATGATGCCTGGACTCCACTTTTCTAAAGGAATTTGGTGGGGGGGGGGGGGGGGGGGATGGGGACTGGAGGGTTCAAAATTCCGAAGGCCCAGATTGCTGTAATTTCATGCTTTTGGTGGGAATTTTTTGGGGGAGGTATAGGAATCTCAATTCCTTACACTTGGAATGCCATTATTCCTTGGGAAATTTTTTAGGAATTTGGCATGGCTTATGGGAGAGTCTAAATTCCCAACACCGGGAATGCCATTATTCCATGGCATATTCCATGCATTATTCCATGGGAGGGCAACTGCAGGTGCCAAAAGTCCCAATACACAGAATACCATTATTCCATGGGAATTTGGGAGGGGAACTGGAAGGTTCCAAATTCCAGATTCCCAGAATGTCATAGTTCCAACTGTAATTTGGGTGGGGAACTGGAGGATTCTAAATACCTGACACCTGACTTCTGTTATTCCCGAGGAATTTGGAAGGGGAACTGGAGGATTCCAAATTCTCCATACCTGGAGTGCCATTATTCTCCGGAAAATTTTGTGGGGAGCTGCAGGATTCCAAATTCATGACGCTATGAATGCTGTAATTCCATAGTTTTGCTGGGAATCTGGGAGGGAAGCAGGAGGATTCAAAATTCTCACTGCCAGGATTGCTGTTATTCCATGGGAATTTGAGAGAAGTGGAGCTTTCAAAATTCCCAACCCTGGGAATGCCATAATTCCAGGGGAGTATGGGAGTGGACCTTAAGGAATCTGAATTCCTGACACTTCGAGTTCTGTTATTCTTTGGGGTTTTCTGGCACCTGTTTTCTGGGTGGGAATTTGGAGGGTGTAGGAGGGATCTTACATTCCCGACTCCCGGAATGCCATTATTCCATGCGATATTGAAAGTGCAACTGGAGGATTCTCAATTCTCGTACCCCAGAATGCTCTTTTTCCATGGAGGTTTGGGTGCGGTCCTGGAGGGTTCCAAATTTCTGATGCCCAGAATTGTGTTGTTCCCTGGGAATTTGGGTGGGGAGCTGGAGAATTCTAAATTCCTAATACCCAGGATGCTGGATACCCATGGGAATTTGTAGGGAAAGAGGGGAATTCTGAATACCCCATGCCTGGAAGACTGTCATTCCATGGGATGTCTTCTGAGGATCTGGAGGAGTCTAAATTCCTGACACCGGGAATGCTGTAATTCTGTAATTTCAGTAGGAATCTGAGAGGGAAGCAGGAGGATTCCAAATTCTCGATGCCCAAATTGCCATTCTTCCATGGGAATATGTGAGGGGAACTGGATGGTTCAAAATTCCCATAACTGGGAATAGCATAATTCTGTGGGAATTTGGGAGTGGAACTGAAGGATTCTCAATTCCTGACACCTGGAATGCTGTTTTTCTTTGGGGTTCTGGCGGGAATTTGGGAAGGGAGCTGGGGCATTCTAAGTTCCTGACACCTGGAAAGCCGTGATTCCATGGGAAATTGGCTGCAGTGTTGGAGGATTCAAAATTCTCAGTGTCCAGAATCCTGTAATTCCATGGTTTTTGTGGGAATTTGGGAGGGGGACTGGAAGATTTTCAATTCCTGACACCTGGAATGTTGCTATTGCTTGGAATTGGGTGGAAGTTTGGGAAGCCTTATGGGGGATTCTAAACTCCTGACTCCCGGAATGCTATTTTTTCCGTGGGAGTAGGGGAGTAGAACAAGATGATACTCAATCCCTAAAACCAGGGAACTAGTTATTCTATGGGAATACGATCGGAATTTGAGCAGGCTATGGGGGCATTCTTATTTCTTGACACCCACGTGCCATTTATGCATGGGAAATTGGGAGGGCATCTGGAGAATTCTCAATTCCTAAGGGCCAGGATGCTGCAATTCCATGAGAACTGGGAGGGGAACAGGAGATGTCGAAACTTCCAATGTCCAAACTCCTGTTATCTCATGGAAATTTGGGATGGAACATGGACAGTTCGAAGTTCATGATGCCTGGAATCTGCCTTTTCCATGGGAATTTGGGAGCGGAACTAGAGGGTTCAAATTTTCCAAGGCCAAAAATTCTGTAATTCCACTGGAGTCTGGGAGTGGAACTGGAGGTTTCTCAATTCCTGACACCTGGAATGCTGTTATTTTTAAGGATTCTGGTGGGAACTTGGAGGGCCTACAGTGATTCTACATTCCCGACACCCGGAAATGCCATTATTCAATGGGATATTGGGACTGAAATTGGAGGATTCTCAATTCCTCAGAGCTGGAATGCTGTTCTTCCATGGGGGTTTGGGTGCGGCGCTGGAGGGTTCCAAATACCCAATGCCTAGAATACTGTAATTCCTGGTGTTTGTGGGAATTTGGGAAGGGAGCTGGAGGGTTCTCAATTCCTGACGGCTGCAATGTTGCTCTTCCTTGGGAATTGAGTGGGATTTTGGGATGTTTTATGGGGGATTCTAAATTCCCAACAAGCGGAATGATGTTATTCCATGGGAATATGGGAATTGAATTGGATGATTCTCAATTCCTGATGCCTGGAATATCATTATGCCATGGGAATATGTTTGGAATTTGAGAAGACTGGGGAATTCTAATTTCCCAACACCCGGATTTGGGTGCAGAGCTGGAGGATTCCAAATCCCTGACGCCCAGAATTCTGATATTCCCTGGGAATTTAGAAGGGGAACTGGAGGATTCCATATTCTCCATACCTGGAATGCCATTGTTCTCTGGGAATTTGTGTGGGGAGCTTCAGGTTTTCAAATTCCTGATGCCAGGAATGCTGTCATTCCACAATTTGAGAGGGAATCTGGGAGGGAAGCTAGAAGATTCAGAGTTCCATCTGCCAGGATTTCTGTTAATCCATGGGAATTAAAATTCTGAAAACCGGGAATGCTGTAATTCTACGGGAGTCTGGGAGTAGAACTGGGGGATTCTCAATTCCTGACACCTGGAATGCTGTTATTCTTTAGGATACTAGTGGGAATTTCGAGGTTGTAGGGGTGATTCTCAATTCCTGACACCCAGAATGCCATTATTCCATGGGAATATGATTGGAATTAGAGAAGGCGATGGGAGATTCTAAATTCCTGACACCTGGCGTGCTATTATTCCATGGGAAATTGGGAGGGCATCTGAAGAATTCTAAATTCCTAATGCCCAGGATGCTGCAAATCCATGGGAATTAGAGAGTGGGGGAGGGGGTCCGGAGGGGTCCAAAATGTCAATGCCTGGACTGCTGTTATTCCATGAGAATTTCGGAAGGCACATGGAGAATTTGAATTTCATGATGCCTGGAATCCTGTTTTTCCATGGGAGGGAAACTGGAGGGTTCAAAATTCCCAACACACAGAATACCATTATTCCATGGGAATTTGGGAGTGGAATTGGAGGATTCAAAATTCCTGAAATCTTGAATGCTTTTATTTGATGGGAATTAGGGGGAAATTAGGTAAAGCGTACGGAGTGCTAAATTCCTGACACCCAGCATGCCATTATTCCATGGGAATTTGGGAGGGCAACTGAAATCCTCTCAATTCCTGATGTCTGGAATGCTGTTACTCCACGGGAATTTGGTTGCGGAGCTGGAAGATTCCAAATTCCTTAATACCCAGAACGCCATTATTCCAGTTGCAGTTTGGGTAGGGAACTGGAGGATTCCAAATCCCTGACTCAGAATTCTGTTACTCTCTGGGAATTTGGATGGGGAACTGGCAAATTCTAAATTTCCAATGTCGTGGCAGATATAATTCTATGGAAATTCGGGAGGGGAACTAGATGATTCTACTTTCCCCCTGCCTGATACACTTTTATTCCATGGGCACTTGGGAGGGCATATGAAATATATGAAATTTCTGATGCCTGGAATGCCACTATTTCAAGGGAATTTGGATTGGGAACTGGAGGATTCTTATTCCTTACACCTAGAATGTTGCTATTCTTTGGGAATTGGGTGAAATTTTAGGTTGTTGAAATTGCTAAAATGCAATTTTTAAATTGCTAAAATTTAGGTTGGGGGGTTCTCAATTCCCGACACCCGGAATGCTGTTATTCCCTGGGGAATTGAATGCAAAGCTGGAGGATTCCAAATTACTGAGAGCCAGAATCGTAGTTTTACCTGAAAATTTGGAAATGCAACTGGAAGATTCCAAATGTCTGACTCCAGGAATGCTGTAATTCCATAGTTTCGAGTGGGAATTTGGGAGGGAAGCAGGAGGATTCAAAATTCTCGCTGCCAGGATTTCCATTATTCCATGAGAATTTCTGAGTGGAACTGGAGAATTCTGTATTTATATTGCCTGGGATGCCAGAATTCAATGGGAATTTGAGAGGGGAAGAGGAGGATTTCAAATACCTATCTCTGGAAAAGCATCATTCCATGGGAAGATTTGTGAGGATCTGAAGGATTCTAAATTCCTGACGCCGGGAATGCTGTTGTGAAAAACACGGTTCAGTGTTTTGGGAGAATTAAAAGGTTTAATAAAAAGACAACAGGAGACATATGTGAAGCAAAGGGTTAAAACGGCAGGGTGCTTGGCATGCTGCCGAGAGCACACCGCTGCTTCGGGAACACCCCTTTAAATACGTTTCACAATCCATCCCTTTGTTACATGTTCATAGACCTTCATGCACAGTCAGCTGTTTCTGGGAACTGTTTAGCATGGCCACTCCTTGGGTCCTCCTTTTTAGAGCATGCGTGTTTCTTGGCTTGTGGTTTTATTCTTCTCCTTCTCCCTTTTAATTTGGGTGGTGGTCCCAGGTGCTGAGTGTTGATAATTGTCTTGTCAGCTGCAGGGTCCCCATCACATGTTCACGGGCTCTTATCTTTGACTAAGCAGGTGGTTTAAGCATACTATCTCTAAAAAACTTATGTCTGACTTTTACTATTCACCAAGACTATATCCATATAGAGATGCTATTTTAACATTATACATATAGCATTTATCCGAATACTTGCAAAGAGCCAACAACATGTCATGCATTTATAACACAAATCTATTTCGTGTCAGCTCCAAATACCCCTCCCCCCTTCAAAAAAAACACCCAGGATATTTGGGGCGAGCTCCCCCTCCCCGGGCACCTGCAGGATGCGGGGGGCGATGGTCTGGGGGCGAAGGAGCTGCGGATACAGAGAGCGGGGAACGCACGTGGTGCCTCCTCTCGATCCTCCTTATCCTTCCTCCTCCTCTGTCTCTCCTCTTCCTCCTCCTCCTCCCCTTTCTCCGACCCTCTGGCCGCTGTGACCGGGCTCGGGACACCAAGGGAAAAGGCCCAGGGACCCCCAAACCCGGCTGGGAGGATCGGACCTTTGAAGGTGAAAATGGGAAAGAGGTGGGAGAGGGGGGACAGCGGGAAGTGGGAGCCACTGAGGGACCCCAGTTAACCCCAGGACCCCCAAGCCCGGTTCCAGCCCCCCCAGTTCCCTCCGCACCCCCGGCTGAGTGGGGGGCTCAGCCCAGGACCCGTCGTCGTTCGGGGCTCCCCCGAGTGCAGCGAACGGGAGATTTCCCGGCTCGGAGAGGCCCCAGCACAGGAGGGGATCCTGTCCCTCTGTGAGGACGTTTAAGGCTATTCAGGTCCATTTGAAGAGGATTTTTCCTTTTTAAGGTTTTTGGGGTGGACTCCTACCACTTCAAGGGTTTGTTTTTTCCTCTCCATTTTAGGGGTGTTAGTGGGTCCACAGTCCCCAAGGCCCCTTTTAGGGGGGATCATGATGGCTTAAGTGACATTTGTAGGGAAGCCCCCACTACAACCCCCTGTAGGGGATATTTTGCCCCCAGGTGGATTTAGGGATTGCTCTACCATCGCCCCTTTAAAAGAGCCGTCAATTGAAGCCCCACTGAAATTGCACTTAAAGAGCACACCATTCCCGTTGATTCGGGCAGCGGATCCCCGGGGGTGTTTGGGTTCCCGGGAGGTTTTGGGGGTACCTGGGCGATGCCGGTGACAGAAGCTGGGACCCCGTGCGGGTATGAACCTTCTCACTGCGCTCGGAGCAGCGCCAGCGTGTTCAGGGAGATTCTGGGGGGAACGGGGTGTTCTCTGCAAATCCCAGGGGAACCCAAATGCTAAGGGACCCCCCTGAACTCTCCTCAGCGCTGGATCTGCTGCAAGCATCTCACCCAAAACCCTGAGAACTGTGATGAGTGACAGTCTGGCAGTGTTTCTCACTCTCTGCCGCACTGCACAGAGCACCCCAGGCAGAGCACTCCAGAGGGAACTTCCATCGGTTTCCCCTTCTGGTTTCATCCCTGCCATATTTCCAGAGACATTCCTGGCAGGTGTGCCCAGGTCATGTGTGAATTCCTCAGTCTCGATCTCCTCAGTTTCCCAGCACCTCTTGGTGACCTGGGCAGCGCCGGCGGCCACCACGAATGTCCCGGATCGCAGCTGGAAGGAGAGGAATTCCCGGCCGTCCTTGGCGAGCTCATGGGATCCGCGGACGCTGCCGTGGGACAGGAGGGCACAGGCAGAAACCTCCTGCAGCAGGGGTTCCCTGGATGCAGCAAAGGGAGCTCCAAGGGTCCCCGGTTTCCCCACCTGCAGCACAGGGCGGGGAAAGCCGGGATGGCCGGGAATAGGGGTCAAGGGTGTCCTCAGTGTTGAGGGAAGGATGGGCTGGGTGCTGGGAAAGGCAGGAATAGGGGTGCAGGGGGTCTCTGGGTCAAGGAGAAGGGGACTCTGCGGGCCAGGAGAGGCGGGATGGCCGGGAGAAAGGGGTGCCGGGGTTACTGGTGCCGGATAAGGGGGTGCAGGGTGGAACGCATGGCCGGGAATGGGGGTTTCGGGGGGATCAAGGCGCCCGGGAATGGGGGTGTGAGGGTCTCTCCGTGCTCTGGAATGGGCGATCAAAGAGTCCCGGGGCCGGGGTTCCCCTCAGCTCTGGCCTGCCCCCGGGGCCCCAAGGAGCGCCCCAGCCCCAGCGCTGGAGCCATGGCGCTGCTCGGCTGCGGCCCCGCCCATGAGCAGCCTCCGGCCCCCGCCATTGGCCCCGCTCTTCCTGTCAAGCCAATGGCAGGCCCGAGTGTGCAGAGGGCGTCACCGGTCGCTGGGGAAGATCCCGGCATTGCCGCTGGTTCGGAAGGCAAAAGCCAAGCGCCCGAGGGCAAAAGCGGGGGGGAGGGCACGGGGCATTCCGGAATTCCCCCGGATTCCCTCCCGGGATCCCGGGACCCCTCCTCGGTCCGTCGCACTGCGGGACCTCCCGGGCCGGGCTGTTGCTCAGTCTCCCGTGGGCCTGCGCTCTAGCTCTGCCCTCCAATCGCGCCTCCTTCGGCCCAAAGCGGGGCGCCCCGGCAGCCCCCCCAAGTGCCCGCGGATCCATTTTTTTCCCTGCGCTGCGGCTCCGAGTCCCACGGCGGAGCAGGACTGGGCGCTGCGACTGCGAGCCCTGATTGCCAATCTCCTATCTCTCGCTTTCTCCTGTTCTCTCCCTTTGCTGTGGGTGATCCATTCAATCCCAGGAGAGGCCGGGAGAGCCCCGTGCCCAGAGCCGAAGCCTTTAACTATGGAGTCTCTTTATTACTAGAAGCAGCAGAGAACCCAAGGGAATGTTCCATGGCGGTACTGCTGCCTACCACGCCAGAAATGGAATAGAACACACCCCTTGTGAACTCTCACAGAAACGTGGGTGTGTGCTTCCAAGCTCGTGTGTCTGCCCATGGACTTGCAGTGTCTAGTGTTGTTTAGGGCTGTTTGTATGTAAATTCGCTTTCATAAAATGGTGACATTACACTGGAGGAGAAGCAATCTTAGCAGGTGGAGCCATAGCTGGAGTGGTGTGTGTCTGGAGGGTTCCCGAATCTTGCTATTGGCTCGCTGTTCCAGGGGCTTTTTCTCTTCAAGGGACTCCCTGAAGAGTGGTTGTTTCGGGAGCTTTGCGATTTTACACGTTGGGCGCGTTCTTTCAATTGAGGACAGGAGGGAGCAGCAGCAGCCAGGCCAGAAATGAGGCAGGGGAGAGGGGCCAGAAGTGGGAACGGAACAGGGAACAAACTGGAACCGGGAATACAACAAACCTGGATTTATGAAGGGAATACAACAACCGGATTAAAGAATGAACTGGGTCATACAGAACAGTGTATCACATGATAAGGTAAGTGACAATTCCAACTCTCTAACATCCTCATTTATAACCTTCAGTGGAGATAATTTATCACAGTGCTGTAGCTAACATTAAATCTGGTTTTTGCTGATCCCGTGCTGGGATTTTTCAAATGCTCTCAGCCCCTGGCTCTAACAGGGTGAAGGAGCCCTGGCCCAGGCTCTGGCCCTGGGACACGGGGACACTGCCGGGGGGTCCCTGTCCCCTGTGCCACCCCCAGGGCCCGGCCCCTGTCCCCGTGTCAGGCTCTGGGGTCGATCTCGTGGAACATCCTCTGGGGGAGGCTGCGGCATGGGGAGAGGGGGGGACCTGGGGGGACAGGGGACCCCCTGTGCACGAGCAGCGTTGGACTGTGAGGGGGGAACGGGGCAGAGTGACCTCCCAGTGACTCACACAGCCCTGTGATGTCACAGAGCACCCTATGATGCCACACAGCTCTGTGATGTCACACAGCTCTGTGATGTCACACAGCACGCTATGTCACACGGCCCTGTGATATCACACAATCCTTGTGATGTCACACAGCCCCCAGTGGTGTCACACGGCCACATGTGCTGTCACACAGCCCTGCAGCACCCTGTGATGTCCCACAGCCTCTGTGATCTGTGAAGTCACAGTCATTGCTGTGATGTCACACAATCTGCCCTGGGATGTCACACGGCCTTTCTGTGATGTCACATCCTGCTCCAGGATGTCAAAGACCCTCTCTGATGTCACATAGCCACCCTGTGATGGCAGAACACGCTCTCTGATGCCACAGCCTTCTCTGGGACATCACACAGCTGCTCTGTAATGTCACAGCCAGCTGTCTGATATCACAGAGCCACCCTCTATGATGGCACAGTCTCCTCTGTCACCTCACTGCCCTCTCTATGGTGTCACACAACTGTCCAGTGCTGTCACAGCCCACTCAGCAATATCACAGCCTGTTCTGTCATGTCACAGCCCAATCTGTGACCTCCCACAACCCACCCTGTGCTGTCACACAGCCCCTTTCTGACATCACAGCTGCTCTCTGGCTCCATGACACAGCCACAGAGGTGCTGCTGTGCCACAGCCCCCTCTGGGACATGACACAGTTCCTGCCAGTGCTGAGCACTGTGAGCTCTGCCTGTGCCCTGCTCGTGTCCCTGCCATGCCCTGGCAGTGCCCCAGCCCTGCTGGGCTGTCACAGGAGCTGCTCCTGGGCAGAGCTGTCTCTCTGCAGTGCTGCCCTTGCCAGGAGCTGCCTCTGTGCTGGAGCCTGGCCCAGCTCAGCAGCACAGGCACAGCAAAAGGACTTGAATCACCCTCTTGGGGCTTTGGTGCTGTTTGCATAAGACTCAGTCCCTGAGAGAATGTGCTCAAAAAACTTCTCAAGAGCTCCAAGTGAGATTGAAGCACTGAAGTTTCTCATATTTAACTAGATCCCAGTGAGGACTGAGAAAGTGTCCCCAGGTCCCAGTTAGAGCAGAGCACTGGAGGCACTGATGGCAGGTGGGGACAAAGCAGCGAAAGGTGTCTCTGGAGCTGAGCACAGCTGGGTGTGTTTGAGGAATGCAAAGGGCCAAGGCTTGAGCCCCAGCCCCTGGCAAGACAGATCCTGTCCCTCCCTCATTGCTCAGGGCTCTTCCCAGGGCACTGGGCTCTGGGGATGTGCAATGCCAAGGGTAGGACTGTGGGGTGGCCCTTGCCAGGCTGCTGAGCAGGGACAAGGAGGCAATGAGGCCCCAGCACAGCCAGGCTCACTTGTCCCCTGCTGGCCTCAGGCCCAGGGCCAGCAGCCATGGCCCATGTGCTGCAGCAGTTGGCTCTGGCAGGGCCTTTCAGCTGCTGCCCATCCCTGTGCCCTGTGCAGCCCAGGCTGTCCTACAGTGTCCATGCCCTGCCCTCTGTCCCTGCATGCTGTCATCATCCCCCAGCTGCCCCACCTCACTGGCCCTTCCTTTGCTGACAGCTCTGTGTCCTGCCTGCCTCTGCCTGGCCACACAAAGCCTTGGGCTGCTCCAGACTCCTTCTGAGGAATGTGTTGCACCCTAGACCTGTCCTGGAAGAAAAATTCCTTTCTCCTTTTTTCCAGTGCTGACCTCTCCAGCTGCCACTGGCGTTAATTCTTTCTTACTCCAGCTGCTGTCTACTGTGCTAAAAAGATCCGCCATCTCTGAAACTGCCATCCACGCACTCCCACGGCACTCCTCTGCTGTCCTCAGTCTCCACTCCAGTAAGCATATAGCTTTTTTTCTTCCTATACAGTGGTCATGTGCTTGCGGACTGCAAACCTCATCTTTGGAGATCTCTGGGCCCTCTCTAATGTGTTGGCAAAAACATTTTGTTTGTAGTCCATGGAAATCAGCAGAAAAACAAAAGCAGCCAGACCTCTCTGTTCTGGCTTCTTTTGCTTGAGAGGAATCCTTGCCTAGATAGAATTTGGGAGGCCAAATCACAGTTTTGGCCATTGCCCCTGAACCAGAAGGCTGGTTCCTTTTAATAGGTAGGAGGGAATGTACCCGAGTGTCTCAGGGGCCGATGAGTTGTGACCACCAGAGGCTGTCCTGGCAGCTTGTGTCTGGGAGAAACCCTTGAATATAAGAAATATTTTAGGGTCAGTACCAATTTCAGCCAAGGGTTCCTGGAAAGAGGGAAGCTTCTTTTCCATTGGAAGGAAAGCATGGAGCCCCAGTTCTACAGGAGTAAATGAGAGGTAACCTTCCACATGCCAAAGTCAGCTGGGTTTGTCAGGTAGTCCCTGGGAGGCCAAACCCACTAGATTAGTTCCATGTCTCCCTGGTTCCATGAGGCCCTGCAGGGTCACAATGGCCCTTTGGTTCCGTGGGGCCCCACAGTGTCACAGTGGTCTCCATGATTCCATGGGACCTTGAAATGCCACAATGGTCTCCATGGATCCATGGTGCCCTGCGGGATCACAACGGCCCTTTGGCTGCACGAGGCCCTGTAATGCAGCATTGGCCTCTTGGTTCCACACAGCCCTGCTGCTGCACACCAGCCCCTTGGGACCATGCAGCCCAGCAGGGCCACAGTGATGTCCTTCGTGCCACGGGGTCCCCAGTGTTTCAGGGGCACATGAGAAGAGACCATTGATATGCCAAGGGCAGTTGGATCAGTCAGACAAGCCATCCAGACCTGTTACCTGTTGCTTTGTTTCCATGTGTCCCTGTAGTATCACAATGGCAGTGTCATATTGGATCCTTGGTTCCTTGAGGCCCAGATGTGTCACATTGGCCTCTTGTTTCCATGGGGTTCCATAGTGTCACACTGGTCCCTTGCTCCCATGGGACCTTGCAGTGTCACAATGGCCCCTTGGATCAATGAGGCTTGTAGTGTCACAACAGTCTCCATGATTCCATAAGGAATCCTTGCAGTGTCACAACAGATCATTGGATCCATTGAGTCCCACAGTGTCACAACAGCCCTTTGATTTCACTGAGCCTCTCTCAGTGTCACTGTGGTCCCCTTGGCTCCCCAAGGCTCTGAAGTCCACGATGGCCCTTTGATTTTACAAGGCCTCAAAGTATAAAAATGACCCCCATGATTTCATGTAAGAATGCACCTTTGATTCCATGGGGCCCCTTAGTGGCACAATGGTATCCTTGGTTCCATGGTGTCAGAATGGAGCCTTCATTCCAAGGAGATTCACAGTGTTCACTGTAGTGCTCTTGATTCCATGAGGCCCTGCCATGATATAATGCACCTTGTTCCAGTGGGTCCTGAAGTGTCAGTATAGTCTCCATGGTTTCATGAGGCCCTGCAATGTCACTGTTGTCCCCTTGGTTCCACAAGGCCTCACTGTGTAACAATGGACTCTTGCCTCTATGGGGTTCCTCAATTACAATGGTCTCCTTGAATTGGCAGTGTCACAATGCCCCCTTGGCTCCTTGTGGCTACAGTGTAACAATGGCTCAGGGCTCCATGAGGCCACACAGTTTAACAATGGACCCTTGGTTCCACAAGGCCTTTCTTGGTCACAATGGACCCTTGGTTCCATGAGTTTCCCTAGTGTCACCATGGTCTCTCAGGATCTACCTTTTCACAATGGACAATTGGTTCCATGAGACCCTGCTGTGTCACAATTAACCCTTAGTGCCATGATGTTCTCGCACGTCACAATGGTCTCCCTGCTTCAGCGAGGCTTTGGAGTGTCACAATGGCCTCTTGGTTCCACAAGGCCCTGCAGTGTCACAGTGGCCTCTGTGGTTCCATGAGGACCCAGAGTGTCACAATGGACTCCTTGCTTCCATGTAGCCCCACAGTGTCACAGTGGCCCCTTGGCTCTGTGGTGCCATGTTGTACACGGTGTCACTCTGGTCCTCTCAGTTCCATGAGGCCCTGCAGTGTCACAATGGCCCCTTGCCACAGAATCACCCAGGCTGGAAAAGACCTTTGAGAGCATCAGGTCAAACCTGTGACCCAATACCCCCTTGTCACCCAGACCATGGCACACAGTGCCACATCCAGTCTTTCCTGAAACACTTCCAGCGATGATGACTCACCCACCTCCCTGGGCAGCCCATTGCAATGCCCAATCACTGTCTTTGTGAAGAATATTTCTTAATGTCCAGCCTAATGCTCCTCTGGTGCAGCCTAAGGCTGTGTCCTCCTGTCCTGTCACTGCTCCCTGGGAGAAGAGCCCAACACCCACCTGGCTGCATCCTCTGTCAGGGAGTTGTAGAGAGTGATGAGGTCTCCTCTGCGCCTCTTCTCCAGGATAAACATTCCCAGCTCCCTCCACCCCTCCTCACTGGACTTGTGCTCCAGACCTCTCACCAGCCTTGTTGCCCTTCTCTAGACATGCTCAGGCCCCCTATGTCCTTCCTAAATTGAGGTGGTTCAGAACTGGACACAGCCCTTGAGGTGCTGCCCAACAAGTGCTGAGTACAGGGGAAGAATCACTGCCCTGGTCCTGCTGGCCACAATATTTCTGATCCATAGGAGTCCCAGAGGTGGGATGATGGAAATGGTGGGGATGGGTGGGGAGAAAGTGTGATTGATTGCCAGCAATGAAGGGTCTTGATTTTTATATCCATTCAGACTGCATTAGTAGGTGCTGGGGCTCATTATCAATTGTACATTGCTGATATACATCTAGAAACCAAAAAAGACAACAAGATAAAACTGAACTCTCCATGTTGTTTTTCAATATAGCATATTCACTTTGAATGCACTTCTGAAATCTGTCTAATAAGCCACAAAAAATTGAAAACTGAAATTATTCCCAGGGGCATATCTTGACTGCGTGTTTTGAACAAATGTTTATGAGTCTTTGTCACTGAATTCCTGAACTGAAGAGCTCAAGAAAGAAAAGAGTTGTGGAGCAGTAAAATACATCAGCAGCCTCCAAGTGGTTGAGGATCCATCCTCATTAGAGCAGGAATGAACAGAAATGGGCACAGCTTTGTGGCTGCCCCAGCTCTGGGATGGGCCCTGGGCCTGAAGCAGGAGCAGCTCTGGAGGGCCACAAGGCTGGGGCTGTTGTGCTGCCCTGGGCAGGTGGGATGGCAGCAAGGGCTGCAGAGCTCTCAGGAGCTCAGGGAGAGGGGAGCAGGGCACACAGGGAGCCTCCTTTTGCCTTGGCCAAGCACCTTGCCCATGGCTGGGGCTGAGTCCTGTCTGAGCTGCAGCTGCTGCTGTGCCCTTGCCAGGGGCTGAGGCCGTGGGGCCTCTGCCCAGAGCCCCCTGCCCTGAGCAGAGCTGTGGGGCCAGAGCTGGCTGGGCTGTGCTGGGGAGAGGCCCTTGGTGCTGCACAGAGCTCAGGGCAGCTGGCACAGCTTGCAAGGAGCTGGGCTGGCCTCAGAGAGCCTGCCAGAGACACCAGCAGTGTCCATCTCAGCCTGGCTGAGCGTGCAGGGGCAGGACTCAGCCCAGCCCTTGTGGGGCAGGGCCAGTGCCTGTGGAAAGCATTGGGAACAGGCAAGTGGCCCAGAGAGGAGGCTGCTCTGTGCCCTTGGTGGCATGCACAGAGCAGGGAGGGGGCCAGGACATTTGTCAGCACCAGCCTCTGTCCCCAGCCCTGGCTGCTGAGCCCAGGTTTGCCCTGGGCTGAGTTTGGCTGTGGCCCAGCTCCATCCTCCTGTGGGGCTCAGGGCCTGTTCCCGGCCATGGCCAGCCCTGCCCGGCCTCTCTGCTGGCCCAGAGCCCGGCAGAGCCCGGGGCAGGACTGTCAGTGCAGCCCACAGGTGCCACGGGCTGTGCAGGAGCTGGCAGAGGCTGCCCAGCAGGGAGGCCATGGGGCACAGAGCCCCAGGGCTGCTGTGGCACCACAGCACAGGGGCTGTTCCCACCCGCAATGCTCCTGTCCTGGGCTGGGCTGCACAGAGGCTGTGCCACCATGGCTAGGCCAGCAAGCTGTCAATGGAGGTCAAGTTGGCCATTTCTACAGTAGAACCTCATGGAGGAGGCCGTTTTGAGTGGCTCCACAGCTCAGGAATCCAACAGGGAGGAGAAGCCACAGAGATCCTGTGCAATGAGGGGGATCATTTAAATTTCATTTCCTTGGACTGCTCCAGACTCCTTCTGGGTGATGTGTTGCACCACAGCCCTGCCCTGGGAAGGAAATTCCTTTGTCTTGCTACCAAGCTTGGGTCTCCTGCTATGTTGACAATTGATCCTTCGTTCTTAGTGATTCCATTGCATCACAGTGGTCTTCTTGGTTCCATCAGACCCAGCTTTGTCATACTTGAACCTTGGTTCCATGAGGTTCCATTGTATCACAATCCTCTCTTGGATTCCATGAGGCCCTGCAGTGTCATAGTGCAGCCTTTGTTCCATGTGTTCCCATTGCAACACAATGGTCTCCAGGGCTCTGTGAGGCTTTGCTGTGAAGCTGTGGATATTTCGTCCCATGAGATTCATGTTGTCCCTGTCCGGAAAATCCACAAACCCAAGGTTTATGTCCAAAAAGGGGACAGAGCAGTTCTTCAACCTTATTTGAATAAAGGAAGAGATTTCACCAGGGCACATGTCTGTAGGGTTTTCTCTCTCGAGGTTTCAGAGGGCTCAGCCTCCTTTTATCCTGAAGTCCCAGCTGCATGTTGCCTTCTTCCTTTCCCCACTGGCTGAGGTACAGGGAAGGTACAACCTTCCCAACCTGCCTGCCCCATATTCCCTCTCAAACCTGGCATTTCCCACAAAGTTCAGAAGTTAAGCCTTGTGCAGACCCTTGTCTGTTTCAGGAGCCAAGCTGTCTGGGCCCCATAAAACATCTGCTGCCAAAACTCAGTAGAAAAGTTATGACAAATTTCTAGGACCTTAGCATTCATCCCTTCACCCATCAAATGATTTGTAAAGACATTAGCACACATCTTTCCTCTCAGATTGACGTTTCCTGTGCTGGTGACAGTCTTTTAAGCCCAGCCTTTGGCCTGACTTCTCTGCTGTTATGGTTTCATGGGCAGAGGTTGTTGTCTCTTCCCCCTTCCATGGGCAGCCTGGTGTTCAGCCATCTCCAGGAAGAGCAGGGCCCCATCCCACATCACTGTGACCTGTCTTTTTTGTCTTTTTGGAAGACAAAAGCCATCACTGGAAATGTGCCTTCCTTCCTCCATTTTCATAGGCATTTGGCCCTGCTAGGAGGGTTTGCTGCTGGTTGCCATAGGAAGAAGTAGACTACTGTGATACGGTGGGGACCCATGGAACCAAGAGTTCATTGTGACACAGTAGAGCCACGTGAAGCCAGGGAACCATTGTGACACTGCGGATGCAAGAACACCATTGTGACACTGGACACTGGGAAGCTCATGGAACCAAGGGTCCACTGGAACACTGTGGGGCCTCATGAAACCTATGAGCCATTGTGACACTGCATGGCCTTGTCAGAGCTAAGGAGACCATGGGGAAACTTTGGGGCCACATGGAACCAAGAATTCCATTTTGACACTGAGGAACCTCGTGGAACCAAGGGTCCATTGTGACACTTTAGGACTACAGAGACCATTGTTGAGAGTAGAGCCCCAAGAAACCAAAAGTCCACTGTGACAAATCAAGACCTCATGGAACTGAAACACTAATCTTAGAAAATTAGGATTTTAGTTACCTTGCTGAAAACGTTTAAAAGTTAGAAGGGAGTAGTTATCTGAAACTTAAATAATTGATTGTCTGTCATTTCATGTTTGCTCAGCTGTGCTTATAATGGGAAAAGATGAAACTAGCGAGCAGATCCAAAGCAACATAGACAATGCAACCAGAAACCCATTCTTTGGAAAATTGGACTATCCCCAGAAATCATTTCTATTGTCAGTGGTAGAAAAGGTCAAGAGTTTAGGGTGAGGAAGACTCGCCTTACTTCCTCCTTTTAAGACCCCTTCCCACAAAAAATGACCCCAGAGTTAATTTAAGAAGTCAATCACACATGCTTAATAGCTATTCAAGCTAATTATCATAGGAAGCTAGGAATGGGAGAGGCTGTTATTATGAATATGTATTTGTTTGAATCTTTTGCTAATACATAGACTTTGTAATCACCTGTAATTTTGCAGTGCGTATTAGAGGATTACCTCAGGCTGCTGCCCAGCACTGAATAAACATGCACTTTCTACCTTTAAATTGTTAAAGAGTCTTTTGTCCGTCACAGTTGAGTATCGGTATTAGACCAATACTCATATTTTGATAATTCAGTTGGCGACTCTGGTGGGACCCTGTTTTCTCTCTCTGGCCGAGGGGCCAGCAGGGTTTGGGAGCCCTGTAGGGCACCCACCTGGGATCTTCCTAGGAAGAGGGCTCCTTTTGCTCACTGGCACCCCGGGGAGCAGAACTACAACTGCCAGAGATACGAACAAAAAGGTATGTTTAAAAATTATAGATAAGTACCTGTAAGAGAAGCAAACTGGTAAGACGCTGCGAGACATCAAGCACACAGTGAAAAAGCCTAAGTGCATTTGTTTGTAAGTTTCTGTGGAATTTGGTTTGTGCTCCAGGTGGGGCTGGTAACAGCTCCAGGAACTCTTGCCCCATAGTGGGGGATAGCGGCGGGCCGGTCGTGGCCCCAGAAGCAGAGCTCACACGGCAGTGGGTCAGCAGAGCTCGGGCAGTGGCAATAACAGCATTGCCAGTGTTGCTGTGGTACTGGAGCAGTGGTGGCTTCAGTTTGATTTGTGGTTTAAAGGCGGCGTGGTGGTAATTTCCAGTCTGGGTCACCAAGCTTGTGGGTGGCAGTGTGTGAGGACTCCTTTTGTGGGCTTGATCATAGTTTGCATGTGCCATATGTATGTGTGTGTTTGAGTGTGCAGCTTGTTTTTGTGAACTTTCTGTGTTTGAATTGTGAGTCAATGATGCGTCATATGTGTTTTGGTTTGTGTGATTTTGGGAGTGTGTTGGCAAAAGTTTTGCATTTGTAAGTTGTGAAAAAATTTGAGGTTTACACCTGAGTAGTAGAAAGGATATCTATGCCCAGGAGGGCAGAGGAATTTGGAGCACTGACATTATGCTTGAATTGTGTGAATTAGGCTGTGTGTGTGTATTTTAATTGTGTGTATGCAGAAGAATTGTGGATTTGTAAAAAAATACAGTTAGTTGTTTGTGAAGCTTTACAAATTGTTAGTATGAAAGGTGGTGTTTTCACTAAGCAAAGTTAGTTTCTAAGTGCAGAGGGGTGAGGCAACGATGAGAGCCCAGAGCTGCTTTCTTCCCTCACCACAGAGAAATAGTGTTCTGGCCAAAGTTTGATAGATTTTTGGCAGAGCATTGTGAATTTTAACCCTAGGTATAACAAGACAGGTTTGATACCTAGGATTAGTAACTAAAGGGGGAAAGAATAAATTTGTTGCTTTGTGAGTGAACTGTTTAAAAAGTGTTTGGTTGCAATACGTGTGTCCCTTACAGTTATTTTAAGTGATTTGGTTTATTGGTTTTCACTGTTAACTCTTTATTTTGTTGATTGCTTTTACCCCTTCCCTTTTCCTTTGCTGATAAAATTATATGCCAGGAATAGAAGGTTCAGGGAGGGGAATCCCAGGACAAAGGATCTTCCCTGTCCGAGAGAGGTCTGTGACTGTAACCCCTGAGTTGTGTTTCTTTGTGTAGTTTGTCGAGAACTGTGGGTCAGACAGGTGTATAAGTGGAAGGTCTTCATACCAAGTTACTGCTAGGTGAAGCTCCAGAGCTGGGATAAGGTTAAAAGGGATTGAGAGAAAAAGAATTTTCAATATGGGGGAAAGTGAAAGCAAAGAGGTTGCTAAAGGTAGTGCTTTGGGATGTGTTGTGGCATATTGGAAAGAGCTGGTGAATCATAAGGATATAGAAACTAAAAGAGAGCTTATTAAGTTGTGCACACAGTGCTGGCTGCTTTATAAACTTGAGGAGGGGGCAAAGTGGCCCCCATCAGGGATGTTGCACTATAACACTTTGGTACAGCTGATGCTTTTCCTTAGGCATGAGCAGAAATGGCATGAAGCTCCTTATGCTGTCATGTTTTTCACCATTAGGAATCACCCTGAATGGGAAAGGGCTTGTGGAATTAGACCACCCTCTGCCCTTTAGTGTTGGTTCTTGAAAAAAATAATAGAGCTAATAAGAAAAAAACTCAAGAGGTGTTGCAGCACATGCTCAATAAATCAAAGGTGTACACATCCTGACAAGGTATATTGTATGGAAACTCAGGAAGGGGAGACAGAGGAATTGCTCAGATCACCCCCTAAAAGAAAAGGAAGGGGGAGGGTGGTAGGGGAAGCAGATTTGAAATTGCCATCAAGTTCAGGTTTTACCTCTGCTTCATCCCCTGCTTCATCCTCATTTGAGAGAACAGTAATTAATATGGAAGTCCCCTCCCAACTCCCATGTCACAAGAGCCAACCCAACAGTATCCACCCTATTTTATGTTATGCTATTTTATGTTTATGCTATTAAACAGAATTCCTCTCAAACTCCTTCTTAATTTCTAGACCAGTTGTGAGGAGCAATGCGTCAACACACCACTCTGGATCCTGAATCTGATAAGAGAATACAACATTTGGTAAATTGTTTTTAGGGCAATCTACAAGAGACATCAAGTGAAAGCTCCAGAAGATGTGGGGCCCAGCAAGTCGGAACTTGGAGATTTTGCTAGATGAGGCCTGGAGAGTTTTCAGGAATTGAAAAGAGGGGTGTAAACCAGAGACAAAGAAACTAGTAGCAATAATACAGGAAAATGTAAAAGGGCTACTGGCTACTAAAAAAGCATAATTTTGTAAACCATAAAAGTACAAGCTGGGAAAACAGTGGGGAATTCATCGATTTTTGTGTATGCCTAAAGCTCCATCTGCACTTTTAGGCAGGGATCTCCTAGAACAGCTGGAAGAAAAAATAATATTGAAAAAATGGGAAAATTAGTTTGGAGATAAAAGATCAACAATATGTGGAATTGTTAATTTGAAAATGAAGAAGAAATTATTAAAAAGAATAAAAGATCAGGTGCTCCCTGGAGGGTGGACCTCTAATATACCAGGGAGAGCAAAGAATGCTCTACCAGTACAAATCTGTCTTAAAGAAGGAGAACAATCAGTAAGGGTCAAACAATATCCCTTGAAAAGGGAAGATAGAGAAGGAATTAACCCAATCATAGAAAACTTCTTGCAAAGACTAATAAAAAAGTGACAATCTGATTTTAATTCTCCTATTTTGCCTCTGAAAAAGCCTGATGGACCATACAGGTTAGAACAAGATTTAAGAGCTGTTAATAAGATAACTGAAGACTTATACCCAGAGGTTGCTAACCCCTACACTTTGTTAACTTTTCTAACACCTGAACTAACCTGGTTTACTGTTTTAGATTTGAAGGATGCTTTCTTTTGCCTCCCTCTCCAAGAAGCCAGCCAGAAAATTTTTGCATTTGAATGGGAAAATCCAAAAACTGGATGTAAAACTGAACTCACATGGTGTGTACTACCCTAGGGGTTCAAGAACTCTCCTATGATATATGGAGAACAGCTGGCAAAGGATTTGGAGTTTTGGCAACCCCCACCAGGAGAAGGACAGCTGCTTCAGTACGTGGATGATCTCTTAATAGCCACCCGGACCCAGGAGGCGTGTGTGCATTGGACAGTGAGCCTCCTAAACTTTTTAGGCCTGCAGGGGTACCGGGTATCCCAAAAGAAAGCCCAGATGGTGAAACAAACAGTGATTTACCTGGACTGTGAAGTCAGTGCTTGGACAAAGAACCTTAAGGCAAGACCATAAGGAAGCAATATGCCAAACCCCAAAACCCCAGACAGCGAAAGAACTGAGAACCTTTCCAGGCATGACGGGGTGGTGCAGACTTTGGATTTATAATTACGGATTGTTCATTAAACCCTTATATGCCTTAATTACGGAAGGGAGCAGGGATATTCAGTGGACAACAGAAGCAACACGAGCCTTCAACCATCTGAAGAAAGCTCTTATGTCAGCTCCAGCCCTGGGACTTCCAGATGTGAGTAAACCATTTTTTTCTGTTTTCTCATGAGAAACAAGGGATTGCTCTGGGAGTACTAGCACAAGACCTGGGGCTGTACCAGAGGGCAGTCGCCTCCTCTCCAAACAGCTGGACACGGCAGCCAAGGGGTGGCCAGGGTGCCTCAGAGCTGCTGCAGCAGTAGCAGTGAACATCCAAGAGGCATACAAATTCACCCTAGGCCAGAAGATGACTGTGCTAGTATCCCACACAGTGTCTGCAGTCCTGGAGGCAAAAGGGGGACAGTGGCTTTCCCCACACAGATTTCTGAAGTAACAGGCCATGCTGGTAGAACAAGATGATGTTGAAATTGTGGTAACCAACATTGTGAACCCAGCTTCTTTCCTCAGCAGGAGCATGGGAGAACCAGTGATCCACGACTGCCTGGAGACCATTGAAGCCACCTACTGCAGTCACCCGGATCTGAAGGACACCCCTCTGGAGGAGGCTGAGAGCTGGTTCACTGATGGGAGCAGCTGTATCACCAGTGGAAAAAGACATGCTGGGTCTGCAGTTACCACAAGCAGAGAGGTAATAGAGTCTGGACCATCACCAACAAACACCTCTGCACAAAAAGCGGAAGTAATTGCCTTAACCCGGGCTTTTGAGCTGGCAAAGGAAAAGAAATCAACTTTTATACAGATTCAAGGTACGCATTTGGGGTGGTACAAGCACACAGAGCTATTTGGAAAGAAAGAGGACTACTGAACTCCAAAGGAAAAAATATTAAACAAGCACAAGAAATACTAAAACTATTAGATGAAATTCAGTTACCTGAAAAGGAAGCTCTTATGCACATCAAGGCACATAAAACAGAGAGCTCAGAATTGAAAGAAAGAAATATGCTGGTGCATAGAGACAAAAAGACGCAGCCAAAGGTGAGGTACCCAATGAAATAGTCAAAGCAGCATTAACTCCAGATGGAAAGATCTCTATTGAAGATAAGCCAGTATATAACAAAAAGCATAAAAAACTTATTAAGAAAGCAGAAGCAACTTATAACCAGAAAGGGTGGGCTGTAACCAAAGAAGGAAAAGTTGTAGTACCTTCTTACTTGTGCTCACTAGTGCTAAAATAACATGAGAAAAACACATTGAGGAATGCACTCCCTGTACAAGTATTTAAAGAATAGAATTCTGATTAGAAAATTACAAGGCACAGTACACAAATAACTCGTCAGTGTGGTCTTTGCCTCCAAACTAATTCTAAAAACTTTCCAAAGCTTAAGTTGTTCAAATTGAAAAAGGCTGTGGACCTGGGCAGCAATGGCAAATTGATTTTATGGAATTGCTCAGGAAAGGCGGGTATTGTTACCTATTAGTGTTAACAATACCTTGGTACCTTTTCATGATGGCCAGAAGCCTTCCCTACTCAAACAGCTAAGGCATGAGAGGTGACCAAGGCATTGTTACAAGAAATAATACCACGTTTTGGAGTCCCAGCCGCTCTATCTTCTGACAGAGGGCCACATTTTATCTCCAAAATTGTACAGCAAATTAGTCAACACCTGGGGATAGATTGGGAATTGCATGCCCCATATCACCCTCAATCCAGTGGCCAAGTGAAAAAAAAAACATTTAAACAAACAACAAATTGCTAGGCTTGGGCAAGAGGCAAATTTGCCTTGGCCCCAGGCTCTTCCACTGGCATTAGTACGGATTAGAACAAAAGCAAGAACAAAAGGGAAATTAAGCCCTTTTGAAATATTGTATGGGAGACCATATGCAGTCCAAGAAGGAATCACACCCATTCAAGCAGAGGAAGAAACTCTGCACAAATACATGGTGGCCCTGGATAAACAACTCAGAAAAATTGGAAAATATGTAGCTGGGGCCCAAAGCAGAGAATTAGATGAGCCAGGACATGATGTACAACCCGGGGATTATGTATATATTAAGTCTTTTGCAGAGAAGACTTTGGAGCCACAGTGGGAAGGACTATTCCAGGTACTCCTCACCACCTTCATGGCAGTCAAGATCAAAGAAGAGAAGGCATGGATCCATCACTCCTGAGTAAAGAAGGCTCCTGAAGAAATTTGGGAAATTACACCAGGCAACAGAGATCTGAAGCTGAAATTCACCAAGAACAGCGAGTAATAGACTTATAGCTATCATAGACATAATGCAAATGGTTGTGACCCTTGTGGTCATTGCCATGACTATGTAACCCAGATTTATCAATGCCAAGGCGAAGTTCACAATCCCTATTCTCATAGGGTTTGAGCAAAATGTTAAGGGTCACAAATCCAAGTATGTGGGAAGGGAGAAATGTTTGGGGATGTGAATATGCATTTATACAAGATGGGTTTCATGAGGTTCATCATCTACCCATGGAACTCATCCAAGTTGGTCCTGGATGCTGTGACAAATGCTTGATCATGTGTCCTAAATTTAGACTTAAAATTGAAGGCTGCACAGAAAAAGGGTTTGATCTTGATTTTAATGTTACTCAATATTGCATCGAGTTTCACAAAATCAAAGCCAAATCAACCCCACCAGTTTCAGAGAGGGTTGTAACAACCTAGACTCTGATTATTTCAGAGAAAAAGGAACAACCTATAATTCCCAAAATTACTAAAATTGTACTATATGCTATCAAGAAAACAGAAATTCAGAAACTGCTAACTAACCCAGAATGGTCTTCAAAGCGAGTAGAAATGGGAATGCAGGTAAATGCTTCTACCATTTGGCCAGAATATGCCCCATTTCTCAAAACTCCTTTTGTGGAATGGACTACTTGGCTTCAAAATCCTATGCCCTCTAGTTTTAAGAAAAAGAGAGACCTCACTGGGATATTAGGAACAGGATTGGGAGTTTTAAACACAATGGATTCAGAGGTGTTAATGAACAAATTAACTGTGATGGGAAGTGATTTAGTTAATTTACAGCAGCCTTTGCAATCTTTTTTATTAGCACTAGGTAACAATCATTGGAAACTAACCAAAATATTGCCAAAATGGGAAAACATACAAGAGCAAGACCATGAGGTAATAATTAAAGCCCCAGGCACAGCTAGTGCAAACATTTCTCTGGGTCTTGGATGTACTCAAGCACAAATGTGGATGCAGTCAGTGGATGCCGCAGTTATCAGGGAAGGTGAGGAAGGGATATTCCCTGCTGAAATTCACTAAATTGTTTGGGATAATACCTCTGAGATAGAAAGAGAGCTTCAACCTTGGTGGGTTTTGGTTAATTTTACCTATGACCCTGAGGCAAATACAGTAACAGCTTTTGTTTTAACTATACCTAGTGCATCTGTGAGCTTAATACACACAATAGTTGCTTTAGGACTAAATCATGAAGGGACTGTACTGTATCCTTCTGAACATAAAATGTAGGCATGAAAAATTGAAGAAAAATGGCAGACCATTAACCTAGAGCCCTGTTCTATGAGAAAACAATTGGAATATATATGTGAGGGAACTTTAGAAGACGACAAAAATACTTGTCTGGACACAAACCAAAGCATTTGCCACTTTGAAATGCATCTAACCAAGCAAACAACTTCACTTGTGTATATAGGACAAGGTTGTGTCTGTCTTAGAACAGCATGTCCCACCATAACAATAGACAATCAAATCGTGAATGAGACTCAATTCAATTTATGTGTTTGCAATTTTGCTAAAATCAAAGGATGCGACTTTTCCTATCAGGCACATGTAAGAAATATTGCCTGCACCTATAGGAATGAATTTAACCCTAGTCACTCAGTTACTGAAACATCAGGAATTGAAAAAAAAAAATTAAAAGAAATTCCAGATGCCGGGAAAAGAACTTTGATCACAATACAGCATGATGTGGAAACCATAAAAGGAGTCTTTAAAAGATTTAAAGAACATGTGTCTCATCATTGGTGGGATGTGCTATTTGGATGGTCACCAACAGCAACTGGTTTGCTTAATGCTTTAATTCACCAAATCACTCTACTGCTTATTTTAGTCACTACAAGTTTGATTTTGTCTCTTGCTGTACTTGTTTGGAATTGGACAATATTACGACAAGTGGCAGACTCAGCATCGCTATCAAAGGCGAATGGCTTGGTCTCAAGAGATCGCCGCCGTGCGTCTGGGATAGATGAAGAGAAATCCCCATACTGAGTAAAAGAATTTACTAATTTTAAAGGAGAAGTGAGGAATGAAACACTCATCTTAGAAAATTAGGATTTTAGTGACCTTGCTGAAAACAATTAAAAAATTAGAAGGGAGTTGTTATCTGAGACTTAAATAATTAATTGTCTGTCATTTAATGTTTGCTCAGCTGTGCTTACAATGGGAAAAGACAAAACTAGGGAGCAGAACCACAGGAACATAGACAATGAAACTAGAAACCCATTCTTTGGAAAATTGGACTATCCCCAGAAATCATTTGTATTGTCAGTGATAGAAAAGATCAAAAGTTTAGGGTGAGGAAGACTCGCCTTACTTCCTCCTTTAAAGACACCTCCCCACGAAAACAACCCCAGATTTAATTTAAGAAGTCAATCACGCATGCTTAATATCTATTCAAGCTAATTATCGTAGGAAGCAGGGGATGGGAGGGGCTGTTATTATGAATATGTATTTGTTTGATTCCTTTGCTAATAAATAGACTCTGTGATCACCTGTGATTTTGCAGTGTGTATTAGAGGATTACATCACGCTGCTGCCCAGCACTGAATAAACATGCACTCTCTAACTTTAAACTGTTAGAGAGTCTTTTGTCTATCACAGTTAAGTATCTGTATTAGACCATTACTAATATTTTGATAATTCAAGTGGGCACTTAAGGGTCCATGGAGACATTTCTGGGGCATATTTGGGGCAGTTTTGGGTCTGGGGAAAAAATTTAGAAGGAAGTCTGGGCTTCAGAGTGGCACTTGGGTGTCCAGGGGTGCCCTTGGAGATCACAGAGGAGAATCTGGGACCCTTTGGGGTCCGGGCCCACACTTGGGGGCGCTGACGGGGCTCTCTGGGGCACAGGGTATGATGGGAGTTGTAGGCGTGGGTATAATATGGTTTAATGGGATGCGGAGCATCATGGGAGTTCTAGGTGCAACTGCAGTGTCTCTCTGTGAGGCGCAGAGCATGATGGGGGATGAAGTCTCAGCTGGAAAGGCATTTTACTGGAACCGTGGAGCATGATGGGAGCTGTAGTCCCAAAAGTGCCTCTTGCGGAGAGTTTGGGGTCCGGGAGGGCCCTGGGGGGACACATTTGATTCTGCATGGAGACTTGAGGCTCTCAGAGGGGAACGTGTACGGTTCGGGAGAGCTTGGGGGGAGCTTGTGGAGCTCTAACTGGGCTCTTCAGGGCACAGGGCATGGCAGGAATTTTAGGCAACTAACTGGGTTATGAGGTGCTCTGAGCTCAGGGGGGGATGGCAGGAGATGAATTCCCAGAAGTGGTTGTAATGGGCATCTGTGGGTTTGGGAGCATTCAGGGAATTTGAAGATGTTTTGGGGAGGTTGCCAAATAGGCGCTGAAGGGACACTTAGGGATCCTGGAGGTTCTGGAGGAAATCTATTGGACATAAGGGGGGTGAAATATTGGCATTCTGTGGAACGTGGAGTGTGATGGGTATTGTAGTCCCGGCTCCAATGGGGCTCTATGGGGCCATGGGACATGATGGGAGTTAAAGGCAGAAAGATGGTGCCAACTCCAGGCACCACCCCTGAGGCCCCGATCCCCGGCTCTGAACCTCCTTGGTG
>NW_027635978.1:0-110539 GCF_903797595.1 Erithacus rubecula | reverse complement strand
GTAGGAGAAGTATATGTACCTAAAACAAATGAAGTATGCCAATATGCATTAGTCATTATATTTTGGATTATAAATGTAGATGGTGCCTTCAATAAATCAAACTATGCTTTATCAATCACACTGATTGGTTGCATATTTCCCTCGCCAAAGCTTCTCCACAAGTGGCATCCAGAACAGGGACCTTGAAGCTCTGCCACTCTGCACTGACCCACCGCCGGAGGTAAGCGAGCTGGCAAGCGCGCTTGGAGGGCAAGGATCTCTGTATGTTGGTGTACGAATGGATCCCATGCCTGAGCCGCTCCCGGTAAAGGAAGCTCGCCGTTCCGTTTACACCGCCGATCAAAGGCTGCAATGCGCACACATTAGCAGACAATTGGCTTAGATTGCTGGACTGCCCCTCTTGTTCTTCTGTAAAAAGGGAGGAATATGGATAAGCAAGCGTCATATTATTTTATTTAAATGCTTTTAGAAAAGCGAAAGGTAGAACTTGATCTTAATAAAAATTTGCCCAAGGTGTTAGACTATGCTAAAGAACAGGGCTTTTTTACCAACCCAGATGACTTTTTCAAAATTGAGGAGTGGCAAATCTAGGAGATTGTTTGTATAGAGCAGTTATTGATAAGGATAAGGTAGCAAAACAGTTGTCTCAACCCTAGTGCATCATAATTGCTTAGAGGCATATAAGGCAGAGAAAAATATTGCTGCTGTTGCCTCTATGCACTTGGATGGCAAACCTGTCCACTATGCTGTCCATCACAGGACAAAATAACCCCCTTGCTGCACAGCCAGGGATGTTATGTTTTGGAGGAGACAATCTTCCTCAAGCACTGACTACACAACAAGTTTTATTAACCTCCTAAGTATGCCTCTGAAGCAGTGCCCTCTGCCCCCCCCCCCCCCACCACACACGGCTATCACAGCAGGAGGCGTGCCCTCAAAGGAGACAACTTGAGTTAAAAAAAGGAAGCGGCACATTACCATGATAATAAGGTGCCAAAAGGCAGAGGTAAAATCAAGAGGTAAGTGGAATGGGGAGAGATTATGAAGGAAGCAATAGCGATGGGAGAAAGGGATACGTGGCAAAATTACAGGAGCCATGTGTAACACAGCGAGCATTTCCAGTGGCATTTACCCTGCTGCGGGAAAATAGAATGGAAGCAACAATAACCCTTTAGATTGGAAATGTTAATGCAGCTTTGTAGTATAGTTAATGAAGCTGGCATGCATGGGGAACCAACAAAACAAGTGCTTAATTAAATTTGGGGATCAGGGTTATTGTTGCAAGAGGATAGAAAAAATGTTTTCAAACTAATTATGACAAGCTCACAATTTATGCTATGGCAGGCTCATTTCCAAGGCCTTTGTCAAGATGCACTTATTCAGAGGCCGCAGGATGATCTGCTTCATGGGATTACATTGGAACAGTTTATGGGGATTGGTTGATTTGCCACACCTGAGACTCAAGCTCTATTGGGGCCAGATGTAGTATAAGAGGCAATGTGGTTAGCTCAGGTTGCATATGATAAGGTTAGACCAGAACAAGGGGAATTACCATCTTATATGAACATTAGACAAGGTCCAGAGGAACCTTTTTCTAGTTTTGTTCACAAACTTACTGCAGCAATAGAAAGATCAGGGGTACCTCTGTTTATGCAAGGAGCTCAACTTAGTGAGTGTGTTACTCAAAATAGCAATTCCCGGCTAAAATCAGTGATAGCTACCTTGCCAAGCAATTGGGAAGTAGTAGAGCTTTTAGAACACACGAGTAAGATTCCATAGGGAACTCAGGCTATGTTGGTTGAAGCAGTTTGACATCAACCTTAAAAGAAGGGCAGTCTCAGAGTCAAGCCTTTGCTGCTGCACTGGCACCACTAAAACTGCCTGAATCCCAGAGTGCTGGAAAGCCTCGTTCACCCAACAATTGCTTTTGATGTGGTCAATCTGGCCATATACACTGGGAGTGTCGAATTACGAATGTGTGGTGCCGTAACTGTCATCTCAACTCTCATTCCACTGAAGCCTGCAGACAGAAGACAAAAAACAGATAGACAAGCACAAGGGGACATGGCGCCAGGACACCAACTGTGGCCCAAGCCTCCCAAGCATTCCAGGTGGCCCCTCCCTACTCCCAGCCGGCGAACTCCAGCCAGCTACAAGACACAGCCTCGGCTTGGACTTGGCAGCCACAATAGACATTGTATTAAATGATACTAAGCTGGTAAATATCCCTACTGGAGTATGTGGACCCTTAATGTTAAATGGACAATCTTATGGAGCTTTGTTGTTAGGTAGATCCTCAACCACCTTACAGGGTTTGACTGTGGAACCTGGAGTTATCGATGCGGACTATACAGAGGAAATTATGGTCATGGCTCATACACGTTTTCCTCCTATCAATATTCCTGCAGGAAGCCGTATAGCTCAACTGGTCCCACAGCAGCAACTGGTCAAGGAGGCACAAGGATCTGTGCGAGGAGCTGGTGAATTTGGATCTACAGGAGGCTTGGTACTACTGACCCTCACAATGGAACAATGTCCGGTAGTGGAAATTATTTCACGGCATGGCTCTCAAGAAAAACAGCTTTGAGCCTTATTGGACACTGGTGCAGACATTACTATTATTGCCTGGCGTCAGTGACCATCTAACTGGCCTCTACAAAACCGCTTGGAGGCAGTTGAGGGGGTCGGTGGAGCAGGACGGGTCCAGAAGAGTTGTGAACAAGTATCCATTGCTATTGAACCAAATGCAGTATCAACTCCGTACTGGAGTACAGGCATTAATCGGGCGAGATGTGCTTGCTCAAATGGGACTGGTGCTACGCATGGACAATGGCCCTTTTTAACGGCAGCCACTACTTTGACTTCCCAACTGAGCAGTGGCCGCTAAAAAGGGAAAGTCTTGAGCAAGCCAACCTTTTAGTACAAAAACAACTACAGCAGCGATTGATGGCAACACCACACAAACCCCGGCTGAAGATAGCTCCACTACTGACACATCAAGAGAGAGAACACCTGAGGGACTATCTAGCAGTACAGCTGCTGGTTCTCCAACTCCAGAGCCTTCTAAGGAAAAGGATTGAGTGGACAATTCTTCTTGATTTAGAGACACTTGCTCATCAGGAACCCTGAAAGGATTGTGACCATAGTGGACTTGGGAGAAGATGGTCTTTAAGTTGTGTTAAGGGGTGTGGAAGTGGTGCTTGGGTGTTAATCTGTTGTGGGGGGTGTAAACAAAAACTTTGGGTACATCAATCACAGTTGTGGCAACCTGTATGCAGGCCATGTTTGTGGGTCCTCAATAGTAGTAGCTGGCAGTGAGACTCTCAAAACGAAACTGAGAATTGCTCACAAGGAGCTGCTGAACTTGTTTTTGATAATCGTGAAAACAGATATATCGACTGTTAGTACGTTGGTGTCTTCTGCACACTATCAAAGAGATTAAGTGCTACCTTGCTACAGTAGCACTCAGGGTCATCTGTTCTCGAGATATAGGCATTTTATGACACCGTACTGTAAGAGAGGAGGAGTGGGATGTTGCTGTTAAGAGGCTCCGACAACCTAATCTTGGGAGTAATAATTCTTAGCATCCTCCCAATACAGGCATGGGTACCAGTACAGGCCCCAACACAACCTAAAACTAATATCTGGGTTACTTTGGCAAACAAAACTGGGCAAGATGCCATCTGCCTGTCCTTAGCATCACCAGGCAATCCTTTTTCCTGTTTAGTTGGTATGCCTCTTGACACTTGGCCATGCCCCAGGGACATTCCAACCTGCAACACTACAGGTCCAAAAAATAATGTTGATTGTTGGAATCAATGGGTGCCTTACTTGGGGCATGCAGCATTAGAACCCCAAGAGTTGGAATTACTTGGGTCCGTTCGAGCTGATGCCTGTGTGATCTTTAATTACTCTGGTAACTCCTTACGACGACCAGGATTTAATTACACAGTGTTGGTAAATGCAACCTTCCCAGTATATCGGAATGCCTCACAATGGTGTAATTACACTTCTGCCAACATTTCAGCATCTGCAAATACACCTATTGACCTACCTCCAGGAATATTTTAAATTGTGGAGATAGAGCTTGACCAGGTATACCATCCAGATTGAGAGGGGGTCCATGTACATTAGGAAGGTTTACTTTGCTTGCACCCAACACATCAATGATCTTACAGGTCCATTGGAAACACCTTTGTACCAAAAGATTAGCTCATGCCTTTAAGCCTGATGTCAGTATGATGTACAATTCTGGTCCGCAGGACCAATTTTTGCAGCATCTCTTTTTACTCCAGGCATAGTTAGTGCAGGAGCTTTAGGCCAGCCTAATAAGATTGGCTGCTGGCTGGCAGAACAGACCAATGCAACCTCTATAGCTCTTTCCCAGCTATTAACTGATGTTGATTCTGTTCGACATGCTACCTTACAAAACCGAGCAGCAATAGATTTTTTTACTTTTAGCACAGGGCCATGGATGTGAGGACTTTGAAAGGATGTGCTGTATGAACCTTTCTGACCATTCTGTCTCTATTCATGCACAGCTGAGCAGGCTGCAAGAGCTTACCAATCATTTGCAGAAAAACACTGGGTTAGGATTGACTGATTGGTTGAAGTCTTTACATTTGGGGCCATGGTTAACTTAATTGCTTCAGCAATTTATTATAGTGGCAATAATTTTGGTGGTAGCCTTTTTATTTATTCTTTGCATTTTACAATGTTTGCAGCGTAGTATGGAACGCGTAGCAGAATCAGTGATGAACCGAGCTTTTATCGCACAAAATGAAAGTGTAGGAATTGTTGATGCTTGGTAAGCAAGTAACGGACATGGCTCAGCTGAGGCCTTGTTAGCAGGCCATGAAAATGGCTCGTCTGAGGATTCATGGCAAAAATCTAGCTGCTAATCTGCACATATTAGCAAGGTCAGGCTATAGCAGCCTATTAATAAAATTGATACTACTGCAGCTAGAGGATGTGAGAGAAGGAAGAAATGGTTAGTTTGTTGCTATATAGAGGATAGATGCAGAAGGTTTGCTGCTAAAAACCACGTATACAGATGTAGCTGAAAAAGTAAAAGGGGTAGTCATCTCCTGCTTGCAAGAGCCAATAGTAGGAGAGGCGTATGTTCCTGAAACAAATGAAATTATGCTAAATATGCTTAAGTCATTGTATTTTGGATTATAAATGTAGATGGTGCCTTCAATAAATCAAACTATGCTTTATCAATCACACTGATTGGTTGCATATTTCCCTCGCTGCAGTTCCTCCACATTATAACAGTTCAAACAAAAGCTATCTTCATCTTTGTAAACAGAGGTCTTTCTTCTTCTCTTTGCTGGGGGGCAGCAGGAATCTTCATCTCTCCTCTTTATTCAAACTTATGGGATCACAACTCTTTACACATTTGCTCATTTCAGAACAAATGCCTCTGCTCATACCTACAATTAAACCTGTAATCTCTATGTGCTATAGGGAAATGAGTCTCTTCTCCATACCTTAAAAAAAAGAAATTTCAGTCCATGACTCTCCTCTTTCCCTCATCTGGGGCCTGACTATTCCTTTTGTCGGACATTGGTGTTTTCATACTATTTCTGTGCATATCTTCATCTTAGTCCTTTTCTTTCACTCAGGACAGAGAACAAAGTGTCTGCAAGTCTCATTCTGGGCAATGAAAGAGTTAATATCTCACTCAGGCAGTGGCTGGAGAAATTGGGATGGAGCATTTCAGACCAGCTGGGACTGGGATGGGATCGTAAGGGTCCAGCCAGAGAGCGGTGGTGGTTGTTCTGGCTGCATGGCTGTTTTCTGGTGTTTGCTGCATTCAATTCTAGCCGCAGGCAGATGGGTTTCCCTTCCCCTGCCCAGCAGTGAAGGGTGAGTCCCTTGCCAGGACGGGCCCAGCTGTGTCTGCCCCAGGCTGCGCTGCCCAGGAGGGCCCGGCCGCCCGGAGCCGCTCTCCCGGTGGGAAAAAGGCCCCACGGACCAGGGCAGGGCAGGGTTTGAATGTCTGCTGGATGTTCTGCTGAGCCATGGGCTCCCTGGCTGTGCCAGGGGGGAATCCAAGATCTTGACAGCTGCGTGGGCCTCCCCTCCCCGTTTCTATTGGGGACCCTGCTGAAAACGGGGCCCAGGCCTGTGGGCTGCATGGAGGGACCTGGGCTGGTGTTACCTGTACTGAGGCCAGAAGCAAAAGAGAACTTTCTCAGCGTTTTTTTACCTTTACATGTGTGTTTCACAAATAACCGTTCTCATTGTGGGAATCCTTACAATCAGAAGGTTGTGGGAAAGCTGCAAAAAAACAGGCCTCAGAGACAACAGAACTGCAATTAGAGCTAAGCAGAAAGCATAGGGCATGTCAGCAGAAAAGTTATATAACATGTATAAAGCAAGGACAAATAGAGCAATGGTCTGTGTATTAATGCTTGGCTAGAATAATTCTCTAAGCTGCAGAAAAGTATATCTAGCAAGATATTAGGAAGGTCTTAGCTTAATAATGGAGCTCTGTGCATTGTATTTTAAGGCTTACAAGTAGGTATTCTATTCAAAATAAGCAAGCATTGTTTTAACCAAAGGTACATGCACTTATAGTGGTTGGATGAAACTATTGTCATCATGCTTTTGCTTTTTGTGATTGGTCAAAAAACTTTCAAAGTGCATTGTAATATCACTATTCTTTGGCTGTTGCTGAGAGCATGAGCTGCTGGCATCTTCCTGCTGTTCCAACCTTGTAATGACACTGATGCTTGGGAGGAAAGAAAAAATAATAAAGCAGCTTGAGAGACATTCCACAGCAATCTTGTCCTGTTCGTGATTCTGTGCATAAACCCTTGGCCTGCGTTAGTGTAACAGTGTTTCAACATTAAAAATCAGAGACCAATTGGTCCTTGTCAGGTCCATGGGAGGCTGCCCAGGTCCTGGTGGAGAAAATTTTCAGGGAATCTTCACAAACCATCACAGCAGCCTAGAAGTAACAGGTTCCCTGGGTGAGAGATGGTCTGATGAATTTGAATACATAGAAAGGATCCCAGCCAATGCATTGAACCCTAAGGGCAGATGCATCATTGGCCAGGGAAATGGGTGTGTTAAGACCCCAACCAATCACATGTGTTTATCTGGGACATTCAAACCCTCGATTAAGAAGGGTCCCAAACAATAAAGAAAGTTTTTGTCATATGGATCACTGAGGGTTCGTGTGATCTCTGTCTCCTACCACAACCTGAATTGATGTAATAGGTGTGGTCAGTTGGAGTGTTCAGTTAGGTGGTCAGTGGGATGTGGTCAGTGGGGGTGGTCAGTGGGGATGTGGTCATTGGTTTGGTCACTGGGGTGTAGTCCGTGGGTTTGGTCAGTGAGTGGGGTCAGTGGGCCATGGTCATTGCAGTGGTCAGTGAGGTGTGGTTGGTGGGTGCTGCCAGTAAGTGTGGTCATTAAGGAAGAGAGTGAAGTGTGGTCAGTGGTTGTGCTCATTGGAGTGGGAAGTGAGTATGGCCAATAGGTGTGGTCAGTTGAGTTGCCGTTGGGGTGTGATCAGAGGATGGGCTGAGTGGATGTGTTCATTGGGTGTGCTAAGTGGAGGTATGGTCAGTTGGGTGGTAAGTGGGATGTAATCAGTGGGTGTGGTTAGTGGGATGTGAACATTTTGGCAATGGGTGCAGCCAGTCTGTGTGGTCAGTGGCTGTGGTCAGTGATGGTGAGGTCAGTTGGGTTCTCAGTGGGTGTGGTCAGTGGGTGTGACCAGGGGTGTTGTCATTGTGTGTGGGCAGTGGGATGTGATCAGTAGCTATGGTCAGTGGATGTGGTCAGTTGGGAGGTCAGTGGGGCTTGGTAACTGGGTGTGGTCAGTTGGATAGTCAGTTGGTGTGGCCATGAGTAGTGGTCAATGGGTGCAGTCAGTGGCAGTGATCAGTGGGGTGTGGTCAAAGGGTGTGGTCATTAAGGGGTAGCCTGCAGGGTAGTCAGTGGTTGTGGTCAGTGGTAGAGTGGTCAGAGGATGTGGTCAGTGGGGGTGGTCAGTGGGAGGTGGACAGTGGTGTGTGGGACAAGGGTATGGTCAGTGGGAGGTGGTCAGTGGGTGTGGTCATTTCTCAGGACCATATGGTTGGGTCAGTTGGGTGGTCATTGTGTTTGGTCAGTGGGTACCATCAGCGGGAGTGGGCAGTGGGGTGTGAGCATTGGTAGCCTGGAAGTAGGTGTAGTCAATGAGGGTGGTCAGTGGACATGGTCAGTGTGTGTGGGCATTGAGGTGGTCAGTGGATATGGTCAGTTGGTGTGGTCAGTGGATGTGACCAGTTTTTGCAGTTACTGGGGGTGGTCAGTGTTGTGTGGTCAGTGAATACAGTCAGTGGGAATGGTCATTGGGGTGGTCAGTGGATGTGATCAATGGGTGTGGTCAGTCATGGTGTGGTTAGTTGGGTGGCCAATGGATTGTGGTCAGTAGGAGTGGACTGTGGATGTGGTCAGTGGGAGAATTCATTGGGGTGTGGCCAGTGGGTGTGGTCAGTGGGCTGTGGGCATTGATGTCTTGCAATGGGTGTGTTCACTGGGTGTGGTCAGTAGTTGTGATCAGTGGGGGTGGTCAGTGGTGTGGTCAGTGGCATGGTCAGTGGGCTTGATCAGTAGGAGGTGGTCAGTATTTGTTGTCAGTGGCAGAATGGTCAGTGGCAGTGTGGTCAGTTGCTATTCGGTGAATGTGGTCAGTGGGGTGTAGGCATTGGTGTCTTCATAGTGGGTGTGGTCAGAGGGTTGTGGTCACTGGTTATGGCTAGTTAGGGTGAAGGGTGGGTGCATTCAGTGGGTGTGGTCACTGGGGTGTGGTCTCTGGTTTTTGGGAAAGGGTGTGGACAGTGGTGTGTAGGCAGTGGGTGTGCTCAGTGGGTTGCAGTTATTGGGGTGTGGTTAGAGGAGATGGTTTGTGAGTGTGGTCAGTGGGTGTGGTCACTAGCTGTGGTCAGTGGGTGTGGTCAGTGAATGGGTCAATTGGGTAATGAGTGAGGATTGTCAGTTGGGTGATCAGGGGATTTGGTCATTGGTGTGGTCAGTGGGTGTGAGCAGTGGGTGTGGTTGGTGGGTTTGGTCAGTGAGGGATGGTCACTTGGTGTGGTCTTTGTGGGCAGTGGGGGTGATCAGTGGGGTGTGGTCAGTGGGTGAGGTCAGTGGGGGTGTGGTCACTTGGGTGGTCATTGCATTGTGGTCAGTGGGGTGACCATTGGGTCTGGTCAGTGGGGTGGTCAGTAGGTGTGATCAGTGGTTAGGGCCAGTGGGCAGTGGTCCTTGTGGTGGTCAGCGGGGTGTGATTAGTAGGTGTGGTCAGTGGGGTGTGGGCCTTGGTGTCTGGGCAGTGGGTGTGGTCAGTGGATATGTTCAGTGATGGGGGTGGCAAGTTGGTATGGCCAGCAGCATGTGGTCAGTCAGGGTATGGTCAGTTGGGTGGTCAGCTTGGTCAGTTGGGTGGTCAGTGGCTTGTGGTCAGTGGGTATGGACAGTGAGAGTGGTCAGTGGGGGTGGTCAGTGGGTCCTGGTCAGTGGGTGTAGCCATTTGGGGTGGTCAGTGCTGGAAGTGTGGGAAGTGTGATGTGGTCAGTGGCTGTGGTAGTCCGTAGTAGTGTGGTCAGTTGGGTTGTCACTGGGGGTGGCGAGTGCAGGTGGTCAAAGGGAGTGTGGTAAGCATTTCTAGCCAGAGGATTTGATCAGATAGGTTGCCATTGGAGAGTGGCCAGTGGGTATGGTCAGTGGCTGTGGTCAGTGAATGTGGTCAATTCGGTAGTTGGGTGGGGGTGGTCAGTTGGGTGGTCAGGGATGTGGTTGTTGGTGCGGTCAGTGAAGGTATGGTCAGTTTGTCAGTGGAGTGTGGTCAGTGGGTGTGGTCAGTGGGGTGTGGGCATTGGTTTATTGGATATGGGTGTGCTCAGTGGTTATGTTCAGTTGGGGTATGGTCAGTTTGGGGGTCATTGTGGTGTGGTCCATTGGTGTGTTCAGTGAGATGTGCTCAGTGGAGGTATGGTCATTAGGGCAGTGAGTAGCGTGTGGCCAGTGAGTGTGGTCAGTGGGTGCAGTCAGTTGTTGTGGTCAATAGGTGTGGTCACTGGCTGTGGTCAATAGGTGTAGTCACTGGTTGTGGTCAGTGGGTATGGTCAGTGGGCTACGGTCATTGAGGCATGGTATGCAGAGGTGGTCTGTGAGTGTGTTTACTGGGCGTGGTCAGTGGTTGTGGTCAGTATGGAAGCTCAGTGAGGTCTGATCAGTGGGTGTTGCCATATGGGATAGTCAGTGGCATGGTCAGTGGGAGTGGTAAGTAGGAGTTGGTCAGTGGTTTTGGTCAGTGGCAGTGTGGTCAGTTGGGTGGTCAGTGGATGTGGTCTGTGGGGTGTGGGCATTGGTGTCTTTGCAGTGGGTGTAGTTAGAGGGTTGTGGTCAGTAGGATGTGGTCATTTGGTTGTGGTCACTGGGTACACTGAGTGTGGTCAGTGGGTGTGTCCCTTTGGGTGATGAATGAGAATGTGCTTGGCCAAGGCAAAAGGAGGCTCCCTGTGTGCCCTGCTCCCCTCCCCCTGAGCTCCTGAGAGCTCTGCAGCCCCTGCTGCCATCCCATCTGCCCAGGCCAGCACAACAGCCCCGGCCTTGGGGCCCTGCAGAGCTGCTCCTGCTCCAGAGCTGGGGCAGCCACAAAGCTGTGCCCATTTCTGTTCATTCCTGATCTGATGAGGATGGATCCTCAGCCACTTGGAGGCTGTTGATGAATTTTACTTTTCCAGAGGCCTCTTCTTTCTTGAGCTCCTCAGTTCAGGAATTCAGTGACAAGGTTCATAAACATCTCTTGAAAACACCAGAACAAAAAAGCCCTTGGGAATTATTTCATTTCTCCATTCTTCTGTGGTTAATTAGAAAGATTTCAGAAGTGTATTCCAAGTAAATATACTATATTGAAAAAAATACAGAGAGAACAGTTTTGTCCTGTTGTCTTTTCCTGTTTATAGATTGATATCAGCCATGTCCAATTGATATTGACCCCCAGCACCTTCTAATGCAGGCTGAACGGATATGAAAATCAAGACCCTTCATGACTGACATGACAATTGGTCAGATTTTGTCCCCACACCCTCCCCACCATTTCCCTCGTCCCAGCCCTAGAACTTTTATGGATCAGGGACAGAGTTGCCACCAGAAGCAGGGCAGTGATTCTTCCCCTGTGCTCAGCACTGGTTGGGCAGCACCTCAAGTGCTGTGTGCAGTTTTTGCCTACCAATTTAGGAGGGACCTGGAGGGGCTGGAGCGTGTCCAGAGAAGGGTAACAAGGCTGGTGAGGGGTCTGGCACACAATTCCTGTGAGGAGTGGCTGAGAGAGCTGCGGTTGTTTATCCTGCAGGAGAGGAGGCTCAGGGGAGACCTCATCACTCTCTACAACTCACTGACTGGAGAGTGCAGCCAGATGGGACTCAGGCTCTTTTCACAAGGAATAGAAACAAGACAGGAGGACACAGCCTTAGGCTGCACCAGGAGAGGTTTAGGCTGGACATTAGGAAATATTCTTTACTAAGAGGGTGATTGGGCACTGCATTGGACTGCCCAGAGAGGTGAGTGTGTCCCTGTACCTGGAGGTGTTTCAGGATAGGTCCAGCTCTTGGTCTTGTTAAACCTCATCTTGTTGGATTTGGACCCTGGATCCAGCATAAGTCTCAAGGGAGGTTTGATTCCCAGCTAACTTGGTGTCACCTGGGTAGCATGAGGCCCTAGAGTGTCACAATGGTCTCCATTATTCCATAAGGCCTTCCAGTGTCACAATATCCCTTTGGTTCCTTGGGAGACTTAGCATCACAAAGTCCCTCAGATCCTTGGGTTCCACAGTGTCAGCACAGTGATTCCTTGGTTCCATGAGGTCCCACAGTCCAGCAATGCTCTCCTTGGTTCCACAGGGCCACAATGGCCTCTTAGTCACCATGGTGTCAGACATGTTTCCTTCATTCCCTGAGTCCCTGAGGAGCAACACTGGCCCCTTGGTTCCACAGGTCCCTGCAGTGTCACAATGGTCCCATCCTTACAAAGGGTCCTGCTCTGTCACAATGCTCTGCATGGTCCCACAAGGCCCTGCAGTGTCACACTGGCCTCTTGGTTCCATGAGGCCCCAAGTGCTGCCATGAATTCCTTGGTGCTACAGTGTCACAATGGAGACCTGGTTACACAAGATCCTGCAGTGTCACAGGGACACTTGGTTCCATGGGGTACCACAGTGTCACAATTGTTCCCTTAGTTCCAAGAGTCCTTGCAGTGGAGCAATGGCCCCTTGATTCCATTGGCCCCTTGATTCCATTGGCCCCAGGCTCTCACAAGGCTCTCCTTGGTTCGGCAGTGGCACAATAGCCCCTTGGTTCCACAAGGCCCTGCAGTGTCACAGTGGCCTCTGTGGTTCCACGAGGACCCAGGGTGCCACAATGGGCTCCTTGCTTCCATGCAGCCCCACAGTGTCACGGTGGTCCCTTGGCTCTGTGGTGCCATGTCTACACAGTGTCACTATTGTCCTCTCAGTTCCATGAGGCCCTGCAGTGTCACAATGGCCCCTTGCTTCCCCAGGGCCCTGCAGTGTCACAATCATCCAAGAATCACCCAGGCTGGAAAAGACCTTGGAGAGCATCAAGTCAAACCTGTAACCCAACACCACCTTGTCACCCAGACCATTGCACTCAGTGCCATGTCCAGTCTTTCCTTAAAGACTTCCAGGGATGGTGACTCACCAACTTCCCTGGGCAGCCCATTCCAATGCCCAATCACCCTTTCAGTGAAGAATATTACCAAATGTCCAGCCTAATTTTCCCCTGGTGTAGCTTAAGTCTGTGTCCTCTTTCCCTGTGACTTTTCCCTGAAAAAACAGCCCGACCTCCACCTGCCTGCACCCTCCTGTCAGGGAGTTGTAGAGAGTGATGAGGTCTCACCTGAGCTTCCTCTTCTCCAAGATAAACATCCCCAGCTCCCTCAGCTGATTCTCACAGGACTGGTATTCCAGACCCCTCACCAGCCTTGGTTCCCTTCTCTGGACACACTCCAGCCTCTCCATGTCTTCCCTAATTTGTGGTCCAGAACTTGACACAGCACTTGAGGTGCTGCCCAGCCAGCGCTGAACACAAGGGAAGAATCACTGTCCTGTTCCTGCTGGCCACACCATTCCTGATCCTTTGTAGTTCCAGTTGTCAGATGAGGGAATTAGAGGGAGGGGGTGGGGACAAAGTGTTATTTATTGTCATCCATGAAGGGTCTTGATTTTCATACCTATTCAGACTTCATTAGAAGATTCAGGGGTTCAATATCAATTGGACAGTGCTGGTATCAACCAATAAATACAAAAAAAAATCAGGACAAAATACTTCTCCCTGCATTGTTTTCAATATAGTATATAGCATATTCACTTTGAATACACTACTGAAATCTGTCTAATTAATCACAGAAGAATTGAAAACTTAAATTATTCCCGGGGGCTTTCCTTGTTTGGGTGTTTTGAACAAATACTTTTGAGTTTTTCTCACTGAATCCTTGAACTGAAAAGGTCAAGAAAGAAGAGTTCAATATTAAGTTTGCTGTGCATTTAACATTGGCCAGATTGCCAGTGCACCCACTGGAATTATTTACTCATTTTCTGCTGTGAGATGGGATAAGGAGAAAGGCAAAACTAGCTCAAACTTTAAAAGGTACAAAGATAAAACTTTATTACTAGAAACAGCAAGGAAAAAAAAATCTCAATAAATATTTCAGAACATTTCTCTTCCCCCTACAACTTCTTTTCTTTCACACTGATAACATACAGAAACAGATCAGTCAAATTACCATCTTTATTAATAGCCTTTCACCCATTTGCTTGGGTGAGGAGAACTTTTCATCAGTCTATGGAGATTTTACCACAAGAAAACAGTTTTCTCCCGGCCCTGTGACACAGCGAATCAGCCATTCAGGAGAATGTAAATCTGATCACTGTGTAAAAATCCCTTCCTCGACTTACAGTTTTCCCATAACTGTTTTTGAGGACCATATCAACTTATGAGGCAGCACTCACAGGCTGATGGCTTCCCTTCCCCTTGGCCCAGGGGTTTTTGGAAAAACTTATCAGGGGCAGCATTCCAGGTACGTCTGGCCACTCTAGGGGGAGGGGGAAGCAGGCAGGATCTCAGCAGCCGATGGCGCTGTCTAGGATTTCCCGTTTCCCCAAGTTACTCAAAATTTGGAAGAGGACAGAAACAGAAGAAATAGAAAACACAGAGAGAAAGACAAAAAAGAAACAGAGATGCACACTCTTGGATTCCAGTACTGTTCAGACAGAAATTCCAAGAGGAGGTAGCATCAAGATGTGCTCTTGCCTAGTGGTCTGCCTGAAATTCTCCTTGGTCTTCCTGGGTCCTTCTCCCAGGTAGGACTTTTGGTCATTTGGTCACTCAGGAGCTGGGCTGGGGCTCCAGGGGTGAGTGTGGAGCAATGCCTTTGGTGTGACACAGACCACAGGAGCAGGCAGGGACTTGGACTGAGAACGTGCTTCATGTTTTTTTAAGCCCCCGGGCCTTCATGGGCCTTCCTCCAGGTGGGACTTGTGATTGCTGGAGCAATCATTGCCTGGGTCAGCACCACCCCACTGTGTGACTGACTGACAGCTCATCCCAAGGTGTCTGGGACACTGATCTCATCCAGCCTCTGACAGCGACCATGGTGACACTGGGGAACCTCATGGAACCATGGGTCAGTTGTGACATGGACAGCAGAACCAAGGACACCGTGGAGACACTACAGAACCTCATGGAAACAAAGAGAACATTGGGACACTCTGGTGCCTCATGGAATCAGACGGACCATCGAGACTCCTGACCCCTATGGAACCAAGGGTCAAGGACGAAGCACTGGGGCTCATAGAACCAAGGAGCCATTGTGAAACTGAAAAAGGGAAAATTAAAATTAAAATTAATGAGTTAAGGGAACAAATACAGGAGGATGCTTTAACTAGAAGGGGACTGGCAATATTCTCTGAGTGCTTAACATTCACTGTCTTTGCAAGAACAGGACAGAGGAAGGCTTCAAGATAAGATAGAGGGCCAAGAATGTGCAAGCAGGATGGAAGAGTGAGGCCCATTCCAGATAACGGGGACTCCTTAGACCCTTGAGCCAGCAAAAACTGGTATCAAAGTCTGGAAAGGAACCTAAGGCTAAGATGCAAAGAAGGTGAGGTTAGAAGTTCAAACTGAGAGGAAGACTGCTTACTTCATCCCAGACAGCCACCAGGACAAACAACTAGGAGCAGTGTGCAGTCACAAAGTGCCGTGGAGCTAATTTTAATATGAAGCGGGGACAGGATGGATTAGGAAATTAATATGTATTAGATGCATTGTGCAATCCTAGTTTGTAGAGAAAAAAAGAGAGGTGCAGGTCACCGAAGGTGTGCTTGTTTTTGGAGGAGCTATCCCCCATGCATCTCAGTGCTCAATAAAATACATACCTATTATTTACTTTGTGGGTTATGAAGTTTTTCTGTGCATCAATTTGGGTGACCCCGCTGCTCCCCTGAGATTTCGGGGCACTCTCTTTTCCCACCTCTGAGCTGGAGCCGGTGCAGAATGCCACCTGCACCGACCACACAGACCAAAGCACCTGGGTGTACCTGCGCTGCATCATCTCCTGAGGTAACTCAGGGCTCCCTCCCACCTCTGGGTCCCTTGCCTGGAGTTTTGGGGTAACCCTGAGTGTTGGGGTGCCCCCTGACAGCCCCCCCACCACGGAGGGTCATCTGTGTCCATGTTGACTGAAAGGATGCAACAGTGGCCATTATCTTTTCCCAGCCCATCCAGGAGAGTCGGGACACTTGGGTGCTCCAAACATCACCTAGACATCCCCAAAAATCACCTGGATACACCTGGGTAGCCCCCAGTATATCCTGGATCATGGCAAAAATCACCTGGATACTGCTGGGTACCTTTTGGATCACTGGATCATGCAAAACCCCGAGGGCCCCCCAAAACTGGTTTCCCAAAAATCCTCATTCCTTTGACTGGGTGGACCTGGTGTCCGTAAATTCCCATTGACTTCAATGGCTAAACCCAGTGCCTCAAAAATTTTGTTGCTAAAAATCTCGATTTTGGCTTCAGAATTCCCAGAATTGGGACTGAAAATGGAGATTTTTGGGCTTACCTGGAGGCACAGCTCCAACACAGGTCACAGGTGAGGGATCAGGGATTCAGAACTGGCTTCCAGGAATTCATCCAGGACTTCCACAGAATCAGCATCATGATCCTGGAAGGGAAATTCCTGGAATTGTGCCCAACATGTCTCCCACATTTTTACCAAATTGCCCCATTTTACACCAAAATTCCACAAAAGTCCTGTTGAATTCAATGTATAGGCTGGGTGTCCCTAAATCCACCGAGACTTAAACATGGTAGACCTGCTGTCTCTAAATCCCTATTGATTTCTTTTGGGTAGACCTGGTATCTTTGAATCCCTATTCATTTCAATTGGCAGGCTTGATATCCAAAATCTGCCTGTCAGAAGATCATTATAACAAAAGATGAGCAACTCAGAGACATTGTAAAAGACAGTTTATTGCTTTATTGCACCAGTCTCATAGAAGGGTGAGACATTAAAGGTGTTACACCGAATGCCATAATATCTGAAGCCATCTCATTCTTAGTTACAATGCCTTACATTCGTTTTTAGCCAATCACATTATTTCTATGAACTTTGCTAACATCTTTTATCACCAATCATAAATTGCTTTGCTTCCCACAGCTTTGCTGCCATGTGCATTTTTCAACCAATCATATAACACTTCACAAACTTGTAATGATATATCTTAAACTTCTATCTAACTAACCAACTAACACCACCCTGTCACCCAGGCCATGGCACTCAGTGCCACATCCAGTCTATACTGAAACTCTTCCTGGGACAGTGACTCATCCATGTCCCTGGGATGGCCATTCAAATGCCCAATCACTTTCTTTCTGAAGAATATTTATTATGTCCAGCCTAAACCTTCTTTGGGGCAGCTTTAAGGCTGTGTCCTGTCACTGTACCCTGGGGAAAAAGCCCAACTCCACCTGGCTGCACCCTCCTGTCAGGGAGTTGTAGAGGGTGATGAGATCTCCTCTGAGTCTCCTCCAGGATAAACATCCCCAACTCCCTCAGCTACTCCTCACAGAACTTGTGTTCCAGATCCCTCACCAGCCTTGTAGCCCTTCTCTGGACACTCTCCAGCTCCTCCATGTCCTTCCTAAATTGGGCCCCAGAAGTGGACACAGTGCTTGAGGTGCTGCCCAGCCACTGCTGAGCACAGGGGAAGAATCACTGCTCTGGGCCTGCTGGTTGCACTGTTCCTGGTCCACAGGGGTCTGAGGGGTTGGATGAGGGAAATGGTGAGGGGGACAAAGTGTGATTGATTGACCATCATGAATCTATTCAGACTGCATTAGAAGGTGCTGGGGATCAATATAAGTTGGACAGTTCTGATATCCATCTATAAACAGGAAAAGAACCAGAAGAAATCACTTCTTTCAGCATTGTCACCAATATAGTATATTCACTTGGAATACACTTTTGAAATCTATCCAATTAACCACCAAAGATTTGAAAACTTAAGTTATCCCCAGGAGCTTTTCTTATGGGTATTTTTAACAAATGTTTATGAGCCTTTGTCACTGAATTCTGGAACTGAAGATGTCAAGAAAGAAGAGGCCTCTGGAGTAGTAAAATTCATCAGCATCCTCCTAGTGGCTGAAGATCCATCCTCATCAGAGCAGGAATGATGGAACAGAAATAGGAACAGATAATGCACTGATCACCCACTGACTGATCACACCTGCTGACCTTACCCACTGACCACATCCCACTCACCACCCAAATGACCATACCTCCAATGATCACACCCACTGACCATAACCACTACACACACTCACTGACCACACCAACATCCTACTAACCAGTGCCAACACCCCACTGACCACACCCACTGACCACCCCAATGACAAATCCCATTGACCACACCCCGCTGACCAACCCAACGACAACCTCTCCGAAAATACTGAGCACACGCAGTCCTTATTCTTTCTGCTCACTCCTCTAAGTTATTTGAAATTCCCGTTCTCCAATAGCTCAAACAGCTGGCTGCTTCCTTCTCCTATTTGACCAGGCAGAAATTCCATAAATACACCCTTGTATCTCAAATACAAAAAGTTAAACTACATGGGGAGTCTTATAATTCATTTTTACCAAGCTGGCACCATTCCCAGTCTTTTTCAAAAATATCCAAATTCTCCGGCTTTAAACCTTACCCACAGACTGGCCTCACTATCTCAAACTGATCATGTGCTACATTCCAATTATAGGATCTCAGGAGTTCCAGGGCACACCTGGGGCACATAGGTCTCCTTTTATTAGATATACAATACCATCTCTTGTTGCACCCTCTACAGAGGAGAAGGACCCAACTTGGTTGTCACACTGGTCCATAATGAAAAATCGTCAGCCCACACAAAAAGCAAGGAGTTACCCTTACTAGTCCCCACTGTTGTGTGTTTCTGAAATTATACTCAGCTGGTGGTAATTCCCAGGCAAAAGGCAAATAATTACTTGTTCGAAGATAAGCCTTTCAGAAACTGTCCAGGAAACACCCAAGCGATGAGAACCCGTCAATTATTGATGATTAAGATAACCAGAGCCATCAGGAAAGCTACATCTGAATGCCAGCTTCCCATAAACCGAGATCTGCATTCACCAAATTCATCATTTCCCAGACATGATTTTGTCCAGTCCAGTGCCGAGAAAGACTGTATGAATATGTGCAACAACAAAAAGAAAGACCTCTGCTCCAGGCTATGAAAAACTGTATAAAAACTGGACTGACCTAGGTGGCTTTGTGAGCACTGGGGGATCCGATGCCATAGAGGTTGGATCAGAGTGTGCTCACCCGGCGCCGATCCCGGGCTCAGCGCTGTCCCTTTTTGATTGTGGGTAAGGAGGACCGCATTTCAGTCGCAAAATAAATTACCGTTTATTCTAATTATATTTAATTCCACTTAATCTCATTTATAACACCCTCATCTACAGCCTGAGGAATAAGGAACTTGAGGATGCTCTGAGGAATATGACCACTCTGTGTTTCCAGAAACAATCAAGTGCCTGTTTGTTTCTGCATAGCATTCAGAATGGAACTCATTACAGGCTGCCCAGACTGCTTAGTTCCATGTGTTTCTATTTGGTGTGTTCTACTTTTCCTTGGTTTTTTTTGGTTTTTTTTTTTTAACTTTTTCATAGTATTTTCCATAAAGGGATGCCTTTAGTCACAGTATTGCTACATCAGTATCTACTGTGCTTGTGTTCAGCATAGACAGTAAGGAGCCATGATCATTGTGCATTGAGGAAAAATAAAGTGTCCTGCTGTGCCGTGTGTGACCCAGGTGCTTCCCCAGCCCTTCTCTGTCTCTGCAAGGGCAGTGCCTGTGAGCAGAGGTGGAGGGACTCCCAGCACAGCAGCACAGCCAGGGAAAATGGCCCTGGCTCTTCCCACATCTGCTCTTCCCAACTCCACCCTCTCCTTGCCAGCCCTTCTGTGGTTGTAAGGCTGAAGTGCTCTGGCAGCTTGGTCACTGTCCTGCTGCGTGTCCCTGCTGTGAGCACAGGCAGGGACAGGCCATGGGCACTGCTGGGACACAGCTGGGCTCCAGCACAGCAGCTCCATCAGCAAAGGGATCTCCTGAGGGCAGGGCAGGAAGGCTTTGCTCTCCTCCAGAGTCAATCTCAGGAACAGGCCCAAAGAACAGACTCTGAAGAGGCTTCTTGTGTTCCCTGTTCTCCCAGGGCTCAGTGGGATGAGATCAGGGTCCCAGTGTGGCCATCAAGGGACTCAGGTCTGGGTCAGGTTTGGCTTGTTCGTGGCCAGTGCCCATCAGATGGTGAATGGTCTGTGCTGAACCTTGCTGGGGCTCTGCAGCTTGTCCCAGGGCTGATGGCAGGGCAATGTTTGTCTGCAGGGCCTTGGGAGCTGCCAGGAGAGCACAGGGGACCTGCAGGCACAGGGTGTGCCAGGGAGCAGCAGGGAGTGGAGCTCATTGGGCACAGGCCTGCCCATGGTGGGGTCACCCTGAGATCAAGGACTGAATGTCTGCTGTGACCAGGAGAGCTCTGAGCCCCAGGGACACAGCAGGCACAGGGAAAAGAGTCTGGGCACTGAGTGCTCTGAGCCCCAGGGACACAGCAGGCACAGGGAAAAGAGTCTGGCACTGAGTGCTCTGAGCCTCAGGCACCTTTCCCAGGAGGATGCAGGGCAGCCCCAAGGCCATCTGGCAGCCCTGGAACAAGGCAGGCTCCTCTGAGCCCCTCCACAGCCCCAGCAGAGCCTGTGTGGGAGGGGGTCAGTGCAGGGAGCACCATCAGCTGCCTCTGTGTCCCAGGCTGAGCAGCAGAGCCCAGCAGAGGCAGCCCAGGGCCCCGGGCAGCACAGCCCCCGTGCTCTGCAGAGCAGCAGCCCCAGCTCGGGCTCTGGGAGCAGGGCAGGGGCTGCAGCAGTGGCTGCTCAGGCCAGCACAGACGTGTTCCCCTGGCACAGGCTCTGTGGGCAGCTGGCATGTGCCAGAAGCAGAGCAGGAGCCCCTGGGATGCAGAGAAGCCCTGGAAAGAGGCTGCCCTGTCCCTGGGGCAGCAGCAGCTGCCTGAGGAACCCTGGGGCCAACTCTGCTGCTGTGCTGGGCAGCGGGGCTGGCCCAGAGGCTGCAGGAAATGCCCAAGCTGAGCATCTGCTGAGCATTCCAGACACAGAGTGGCTGTCCCTGACCTGCAGTGCCTCCAGTTCAGCCTGCAGGAGGTCATTGTGTATTTTAGAGTAAGATTTGTATCTTGTGACAAAGTTACAATTGCAGCAAACTGGTAGTTTTTCTCTGTGTTTTCTGTGTTGTTATTCCGGCTGGTCACTCTGCCTCAGCATCCACTCACAGTTTACTCATAGAAGTCCAATGCTGTTCATGCCCAGAAGGGTCCCCCCTTCCCCTGGGTTCCTCCAGTCCATTTGGGCCACAGCTTCCACCAAGGATGTTCCACAAATCAACCCCAGAGCTTGACACAGGGACAAGGGGCTGGGGCTATGTGACTAGGACATCAAGGACATGGATTATCCAGGTCACTGGGGCCTGGTTTGGGTTTCCCAGGGCAGGAAAGGTGTCTGGAAGATGGAGCAGGGTGAGGGAAGGGCCTCCAAGGTGGGGCTGGGGCCCTTTGGCTGTGAGGAGATGCTGAGGGAGCTGGGCTTGTCCAGCTTGGAGCAGGGAAGGCTGAGGGGCTCCTCATCCCAGCAAGGACAGGAAGAGTTTAAATGAGTCTGGCTGGTTTCAGCATTTCCTCTACACCAAAAGCAGCATGACTTACCTTTCTTCATCCACCACTGAAAGCTTTGCAAACAGGGCATTTTTCAAGCCATTTTCACCACACTCCAAGCAGATCATCCTGATACAACACCTTGATTGTGTTTGTATCTATCATAACATCATCTTTCTGATGCAAAAATTAAAGGGTTAAGAGCTTAGCTGAGGAATAGAAGCTATACATACAATGATCAGAGTAGAAACAATGTAGAAAGTTAATAATCAGTGGCTGAGCCAGTAGAGATATGAAAATAAATCACTTGCTTGGCTTTGTTGTGTCAAGTTGAGCAGTTGGAATATTGTTGAAGTGAAGAAACCATAACTGCACCTGGGCCCTGCAACCAGCCAGAACCAGGTTGGGAACTTGAACTACGGTCAAAGGGCCCGAGAACCTCGGAACAATACCGAGGTGAAAAGCTGAAGGCAAGGAAGGCTCCCTGACTTCATCATTAGGAGACCTCTGACCCATTTCAAACACCCCCTGACCCATTTGAAGGAAAGAATTGCGCAAGGACTGTGCAAAAGAACTTTGAGCTAATTTTAATACAAAGTGAGGGTATGGGGTGTTAGGTAATTAATATCTATAGGCATATTGGGTAGCTAAATGAATATGTAAGATTTTGATGGAAAAAATAAGGCAAAGCCCTGGGTATTTTGCACATCCTTGTGGACGATTTCTCCTGGGCTTGCCCAGCATTGTAATAAATATACTACTTTCTAACTTAAACTGGCTGGAGAGTCCTTTTTTCTCAATCAATTGGCGAGTTTGCCATGAGAAACTCTGTTTGGCTGCAAGAGCAACCTGGGCTATGGATGTCTCTGGGACCTTCCTGGAGGGATCTCCGGTCCTCAGCTGCTCATCATGGGGACAGACAAGACATGTTGCTGGACTGCAGACAAAATTGTACCTTTAAAATGATGTGTATGCCTGTCAGGCCTGCACATGGCTAAAAGGAAGCTGACAAGATGCAGAAGACGTTCTGTGCTCAGCTCAAGCCTGGGCAGTTTTGCTTGCAAGCATCAGGAGGGTGCAGTGGCCACAGAAAGGGTTTGTTCTGTTGGGGAGATCCACCAGCAGTTCTTTGGGTGAACTGGGCAAATCCTTGTTTATTGCTGCTATTTTAATCATTATTTTGATTGGGTCCTGCCTCTGTGAATGACTGTTTGTGTGACTGGTGAGATTTACTTAGGAAGAAGTGAGCGGGAGCTTGGATCTGTGTTTTCATTTTGGGAAACTGAAACAGCTGGAGAAGAACAAAGTGATTGGGAGTTCGCTAAAATTGCTGTATACTGTGTGCTGTGTTGACAAGAGGTGGATGCTTTCTCCCTTAATAAAGAGATACCCTTCCCTGCAGTGATTTTGACTTTTGGATTCGGGCTGTGTGTGGGTAATTCCGGTTTAAGGGGGACGGCATTCCCTGTAACACTCGGTGTTTGGGCTTAACCGGTTCCCTGCCCCACTGGTCATTGTGTATTTTAGAGTAATATTGCCACCTTGTGACAAAAGTTACAATTGCAGCAAACTGGTAATTTTTCCCTCTGTTTTCTGTATTGTTAACTGGATGGAATATATCGAACTTCAGCAGGGAGTTTGGTAGCTTTGGACTGGGAAGAGTCTGCACAAGAGGGTCTGGACATTCAAGTGAGAAGAGGAATAGCTTGATTTTGTGGGTGTTATGAGGCTTTTGGGGCTTCTAGAAGTTGGCATTCTGCATGGTTACTGTTACAGTGCAAGATTTGTGAAAAACGTTGTTATTGTTCCTCTGAGAGACAGCAAGGTCTATGCCCTCAGTGTAAATCGAGACATCCTAACCAAGCTGATTTTGAACCTAAGATCGTAAAGTTTGTGTGTGGCAAATCACATTCAATACCTGCAACTCAGGCATCAGTGTGGGAGAAAGATGGGCAAAGGACTGTGAGGCTGTGTGGAGAGAGATTTGGGTGGAAACAGGATAAGACAAGAAGGAGGAGATAATGAGTACTAGACAAAGCAAGGAGATTTCAAAGGTTAGTCTTTTAGCCTGTATTTTGACACACTGGAAAGAGTTAGTAGGGTATGGGGGCACTAAAAATAGCAAAGTTTGATCAACTTGAAAAGACATATCCCTCAGCAGAATCCATTAAAACTTCAGGAAAATTTGGTGTTTCAATTTAACTTTGAACTCTTGAGAAGTTTCTTTAACACACTGAGGGATTTAATCAGATGTAAACAGCACCAAATCCCTGTGAGGGTCATTAAAATCCTTGTTCTGTGTCTCTGCTGCTGAGCTGGGCTGGTCTCCTGGCACAGAGGCTGCTCCCAGGCTAAACCAGGAAAAGCTTCAAAAAGAGATTTCTGCTGAGGAGCAGCTTCTCTCCCAGCCCAGCAGGGCTGAGGGCACTGCCTGCAGGCACAGAGGGGACAGGAGCCAGGCACAGACAGGCTGAAGGCAATCAGGACTGGGAAGACATTGAGCTGAGACTTCACTTGGAGAAACACCTTCACAGCCCTGGACATGGTGAGTCTGTGGGTGCAGGGCAATGTCCCCTGTGCTCCTGGAGGGATCTCCTGGAGCCAGCACACCCCACAGCCTGGGGGATGCATCAGGAGGACTCTCCCAGTTTCTCTGAGGCACAGGAGGAGGAGGAGGAGGAGGAGGAGGAGGAGGAGGAGGAGGAGGAGGAGGAGGAGGAGGATGTGCTGCAGAGCAGGGCTGCCCTTGGCACTGTCAGAGGGACAGGGCAGGATGGCTCCTGCTGCCAGGGATGGCTGCAGGGGCTGAAGCTGGGGCTGCAGCCAGGGCTGCCCAGGGCTGTCCTGCAGAGCAGCTCCTGCAGCCCTCAGGGCTCTTGGCCAGCCCAGAGGATGGGCCACTTGCCAGGGGCAGCTCTCAGCCTGCCTGGCAGCTCCCTATGGACTGTGGGGAGAAGTTGGAGGTGGAAGGAGCCACCCCCATCAGGACAGATTCCTCCTGCTATGCAGATGGTGCTGCATGGCCAGGGCTGCTCTCAGCTTTCTCCTCAAGGCAAGGGAAAGGGGCTGTCAGGTGTGTCTGTGTCACTGAGACTCTTGCACTGTCCCACTAGGCATCAGCACATCTGCCTCAGATCTCCCTCACAAAGTGCCTCCTCACCCTCCTGTGCCTACAGACAGCAGCAGCAGCAAATTGGCTTGCAGCGTTTCAGTGCCGGGTTCCCTCCCTCTTCTGGTGCCCAGGAAAGAGAGAAGGGTTCAAAGAAACTGACTTTGAAACTGGACCATTCAAAGAGTCCTACTTATTTTTCCAGCACATTTTTAGTGCAGTCACACTGAAATAGAGACAGGTTTATTGACCAAGTGCCAGCTGTGTGGGACCAGCAGGTGTGACTGCACTGGGGCACAAGGAGCCTTGTATTCCCTCTGGGCTCCCCATTGTTCAGGCTGAGTTCAATGCTGAAAGAGGATTTCTGCCCCTTCAATTAAAGGGACAATATGTTAACAGTAAAACACCCAACTAAAAAAAATTAAAAAAAAAAAAGAAGTGACGTTTCTTCAAAGAAAGAGAAGCATTTTTGAGTATATTAGTAAGAAAAAAACATAGCATTGACACAAGAAATTCTATCCCAGTGTATCAATGTTTTCTTTCAACAGTCCACAATGCCCAGAGTGAAGAAATGTCCAACAGCAGCTCCATCAGCCACTTCCTCCTGCTGCCATTGGCACACACGTGGCAGCTGCAGCTCCTGCACTTCTGCCTCTTCCTGGGCATCTCCCTGGCTGCCCTCCTGGCCAACGGCCTCATCATCAGCGCCGTAGCCTGCGGCCACCACCTGCACACCCCCATGTTCTTCTTCCTGCTCAACCTGGCCCTCACTGACCTGGGCTGCATCTGCACCACTGTGCCCAAAGCCATGCACAATTCCCTCTGGGACACCAGGAACATCTCCTATGAAGGATGTGCTGCTCAGGTGTTTTTCTTTGCCTTTTTCATTGGAACAGAGTATTTCCTCCTGACCATCATGTGCTACGACCGCTACGTGTCCATCTGCAAACCCCTGCACTATGGGACCCTCCTGGGCAGCAGAGCTTGTGCCCACATGGCAGCAGCTGCCTGGGCCAGTGCCTTTATCTATTCACTGCTGCACACAGCCAATACATTTTCCCTGCCCCTGTGTCACGGCAATGCCCTGGGCCAGTTCTTCTGTGAAATCCCACACATCCTCAAACTCTCCTGCGCACACTCCTACTTCAGAGAACTTGGGCTTCTTTCTGTTTCTGGCTGTTTGGTATTTGGTTGTTTTGTGTTCAATGTTTTCTCCTATGTGCAGATCTTCAGGGCTGTGCTGAGGATCCCTTCTGAGCAAGGACGGCACAAAGCCTTTTCCACCTGCCTCCCTCACCTGGCTGTGGTCTCCCTGTTCCTCAGCACTGCTGCATTTGCCAACCTGAAGCCCCCCTCAGTCTCTTCCCCATCCATGGATCTGGCCCTGTCAGTTCTGTATTCGGTGGTGCCACCAGCCCTGAACCCCCTTATCTACAGCCTGAGAAACCAGGAACTCAAGGTTGGCCTGAGAAAAATCATCATGAATGCTTTTCACAAGTTATAAATTTTCATTCTACTGTATAACTATTATGATATTACTCAGTAATGCCTACTCTGTGTCCTGTGTTTTTTCTGCTGGCTTAGGTATCACACTTCTTAAAATTTGTTCACAGGAAAATCTTTGTCATTACCCCTTTTAATTCAGTATTTGAATTCCTAGTGTGAACCACAGGCTATATAATCCAAGGGCTGTACTACATCTGTGCTTACACAAAATGAAAAACTCTGTATTCCATAGTTGACTGGCATGTTTGGTTTCTCTGGAGCTGCAGGGTTGGTGCCTCTGTGCAGAGCTGGTGTGAAAAAAGAATCGCAGTGCTCCTCACTGCCAGGCACCCACAGGGCTTCTGCTCCATAAACTGCCCTTCCTTCACTTCCACACTCCCCTTTAGAGCCCCTGTGTCAGTTTAAGGTCTCACGTCTCTCTCAGTTCGGTCCCAGTCCCTGCTGTATGACTGTGCAGGCACTGCAGTCAGGGACAGGCCATGGGCATTGCTGGAACAGAGCTGGGCTCTGCAACAGCATTTCCATCATGCAAGGGCATTTCTCCAGTGCAGGGCCTGAAAGCTTCAATCTCCTTCCCTGTTTGCTCTCAAGGATGTGCCCAACACAGTGCCCCAGAGAAGAGAACAGCAGTGACAGCCAAAGTGTGGCAGTGTTCAGGGTGGGGCTGTCCCAGCAGTGTCCCTGCAAAGCCAGAGCTGCTTCCAGCAGTGCCCTCTCACCCAGGGCACAGAGGTTATTCTTCCCTCTGTGGAGAGACATCAAGTGATTGGGTCAGGAGTCTGTGTTTGCAGTGCAGGAACATTCCACAGCCCTGAACATCCTGTGTGTGTTTGAAGGGACATAAACCCAGTGAGCACAAACACCTTCAGCTGTTCCTGGAGTTTCCAGAATCTAACATCCCCTGGGACATCCTGGATGCAGGGCTGGGATGAGCTCCTGTGCCCAGAGCTCCCTGTGTCCACCCCTCTGGCCATGGGGCACCTCGGGCAGGGGCAGGGCAGGGTGACACCTGCAGGACTGAGGTCCCTGCCAGGCTCTGGCAGTGCCAGCAGAGCCCAGGGAGCCTCTGCTGTGCTGCTATGAACTGTCTGTGTGTGTGCCAGGGAAAGACTCGTGTCCCTGGATACCCCTGGGGCTGTGAACAGGGCATGAGCTCAGGGGTGGGCACCTGACAGAGCCCTGACATTTCTGGGGGAGCCCATAAAACCAGAGTTGGGCAAGGTGGCTGTGGTTAAACCTCTCTGGGCATCCAGTGACAACAGAGTGTCTCTGTCACGGTCCCTCCTTACACAGAAAACAGGAGAAAATAAGGTGAACAGTTGTGGGTCACTATAAAGAGAGATTAATGTCAGGGGGAGTACAAAGCAAGGGCCAAATGCAGAAGCAAGGAAAACCATGGAGAGACAAGAATTCAGCACAAGAATTCAACACATGTCATAGTTGCTTTAGAAGACAAGTGTATTAATACAGAAAATCCAGAGGCCTTCTTATCCCCCTCGTCCCTCCTGATCAGGACATCCCATGAAATGGAAGATCCCTTGGGTCAGTACAGCCCAGCTGTCCCATCCCTCTGTCCCCAAGAACACTTGCCCCGCTCCAGCCCATTAGTTTAGGGGTTGCAGAGATGCCTCATGTGGGGCCAGTCCTGCTCAGGAACAGCCAAAACCTTGGGCTGGGACCAAACCCACTCCAGCCACAGGAGCCAAGCACAGCAGGACAAGGGCTGCCCTGGGCGAAAGGAACTCCATGCCAGCCACACCCAGGCCAAGGGGGCTCAGGGGACTCTTCCCACCTCTGTTATTCCACAGTTCAATTAATCTATTCCTTGGAGAGCTCTTTGAAGACAGAATTGAGAGACAGGCAGAAGCAGAGCTATAAAATGAACCAGTACAAACACAGCAGCTCCTATGAGCAATGAACCCTCCCAGGCCAGTGCTGTGGCAGGAGAAGCACCCAGGAAGAGGAGGATGAGTACGTGTGTGTGTCCCAAGGCACAGAGGATGAGCGTTGGCAGAGGTCAGGGCAGGGCTGGCAGTGGCAGGGCAGATCCAGGGGCAGTGAGATGGGAGAGTGCAGCCTGCAGGGACACAGCAGCAGCTGAGGGACAGCACAGGACAAGCTGTGCTGGAAATGGCCAAGGGCCCTGGCAGGGCTGGCAGTGCCCAGGAGAAGCCAAGTCTTGGTGCCCTGGGGCACATCAGGATCTGTGCCAACAAGGGCTCTGAGGAGACACCTTGTCCTGAGCAAGACAGGGCACTGTTACCCCTTGTGCTGCCTTCAGCATCTCCCCACATCCCAGTGGCCTCAGGGATCTGCTGGGACCAGTCCCTGGGGAGCCTTGGTCAGGAATGGCCCTGGGAGGCTCCTTCATGATCCCAGGGACTGCAGGTTTTTCAGAGAACTTTGGGCTTTGCTTTTGCTCTGAGAACTTTGTGCAACCAGGCCCACCAATTATCTCCTCCAAGGAGTTCAGGAAGAACTTCTGTTGGTGATGAACCTCAGTGGGACTGACACTGAAACTGTATGAAAAACAGAAACTCCCCAACATCTACTCAGTGCTGGAGAATTTAGGCATTACTTTATTCTGGCCAGGATGTTATTGTGGCCAGCATATGCAATAGAAATCATTCCGCCCACATGTGCCTGTTTTGTGCAGTGAAAATCATTCCATCACACATGTTTTTTTACTAGGCTTTTCACATATTTATGCAGACAAAACCCAAAGAAATTCATGTTACATTGAAGAAATTAATTGATCTAAATTCTTAGTATTTGATCTACTGTCGGTTATTGATCCCTTTTCCTTTGATGTGAATTAGGCCCTCATTCTTTGATTGTCTTACCAATCTTTTCCCAGACCTGGTGTCTTCAACCACACTGCAAGTGATGTTTGTCAATGCTCGTTTACCTCCTGTGTATCTTCTGATTACTCCCAGTCTGTAGATGTTGAACCCATCAGGCCTCACCCAACCTTGGTGAACAGAGTCTTTTGAAGAGAAACTTCAACTGCCCACCTCCTGGGCAAAGGCAAACAAACCCCTGACTGATGTCACATTTAAAAAACCCTAATAGTTGTATCATTTGCAACAATTCCATTAGGTTCAGTGTCATAATGCTCTCCTTGGATCCATGAGGCCCCACAGTATCACAACTGTCCCTTCATTCCAAGAAGCCCTGAAGTGTCACAAAGGTCTCTACAATTCCATGAGTCCCCACGGTGTGACAATGCCCCCTTGGTTCCATGTGTCCCACACTGTTACATGACTCCTTAGTACCATGGAGTCCTGTAGTGTCACAATGGTCTCCTTGGTTCCATGGTGCCACAATTGTCACAATTTCCATGGTACCACAAATGCCCCTTGTTCCCACAAGGCCCCACAGTGTCACAATGGCCCCTTGCTGCCATGACACTGTGTAATATCACATTTGTCTCCATGATTCCATACTGCCCTGCAGTGTCACAATGCACCATTGGTCAATGAGGCTCCAGTGTCACCATGGCCACTTGGTTCCATGGACCCCACAGTGTCACTGTGGTCCCCTTGGTCCACAAGGCTCTGAATTTCCACAATGGCTCTTTGGTTCCAAGAGGTTTGGTACAGTCACAATTCACTCCTTGGTTCCATGAGGCCCTGCTGATTCACAGTGCCCATGATCCCAGGAGTTTCCATGGAGCCACCATGGTGTCCTTGGATCTGCAATATCTCAATGATCTCCTTGGTACCATCCTGCCCCAATGTCTCAGTGGCTTTTTGGTTTCAAGATTTTCCACAGTGCCACAATGGTCTCCTTGGTGCCATGAGGATACAGAAATTCCACATAAACATTGAGCAATGCCTGACTAACACACCCATGAACATCTCTCTCCATTCAAATCAGGGGTTAAAGGTGAGAATGGCACCAGCAGCTTCCATCTGCAACACAGACCCAGGGAAAGGACAGGACAGAGACTTCAGCTGAAAGACTCTGGGAATTCACAGAATCACGAGGTTGGAAGAGAACTTCAAGACCAAGTCCAGCTCCTGCCTAACACCTCCATATGGCACCAATTGCCATAACTAATCTTTTTTAAACATATAGGGATGGTGTCTCCACCAACCCCTGGAGAGATCATTCCAGAATTTTATCACATTTCTTGTAAAAGACATTTTTCCTAATATTGAACCTATATTTATCTTGGCAAAGTTTAAGACTGTGATCTCTCATCCTGTCAGTTGCTGCCTGGTGAAAGAGACAAACCCTCACCTGGCTAACACCACAGTTCAGGAAGTTGTAGAGAGTGATAAGGTAACCTCTGAGTCTACTTTTCTGCAGGAGAAACAACCCCAGCTCCTTCAGCCACTGCTCACAGCACTTGTGTTCCAGACCCCTCACCACCGTTGTTGCCCCTCTCTGGACATGCTCCAGCCCCTCCTTGTCCTTCCTGAATTGGGAGGCCCAGAACTGGACACAGTGCTGTCCAACCAGTACCCAGCACAGGGGAAGAATCACTGCCCTGCCCCTGCTGGCCACACCATTCCTGATCCAGGCCAGGAGCCATTGGCCTTTTGGCCACCTGGGCACACTGCTGGCTCATGTCCAGCCTGCTGTCCATCAGTGCCTTCAGAACCCTTTCTGCCTGGCTGCTGTCCAGCCACTCTGTCCCCAGCTTGTAGAGCTGCAGAGGTTGTTGTGGCCAAAGTGCAGGACCCAGCTTTAGTTAAACCTCAAATTGATTGACTTAATCCCTGGATCCAGCTTGTCCAGGTCCCTCTTCAGAACTTCCTAACCTCCAGAACACTCACACCCAGCTTGGTGTCTTCTGCACATTTCCTGATGTTGCACTCAATGCCCTCATCCAGATCATCAATGCAGACACTGAAATCCATGCTGGCTGGCTCTGATTTCTCCGCCACCCTGTAGGTGCCCTGTGATGGCACTCAAGGTGATCTGTTCCATCACCTTGCTGGGCACCGAGGTCAGGCTGACAGCCCTGGAGTTCCCCAGATCCTCCTTCCAGCCCTTCTTGGGGATGGGCTCACATTGGCACCTGCAGTCCTCTGGGACCTCCCTGGTGAGCCAGGACTGATGGTAAATGATGGAGACCAGCTTGGGAACCTCATCCAGCAGCTCCCTCATTCCCCTAGGATGGATCCCATCTGGTCCCAGAGACACCTGTGAGCATCTGAGTGGCTCAGCAGGTCCCCAGCTGCTTCCTCCTGGATTTCAGGGATTCTGTTCTGCTTCCCTTCCCCATCGACCAGGTCAGGAGATCACTTGTCCTGAGGACAAAATGTCTTACACTTGAAAACTGAGGCAAAGAAGGGGTTAAGTTCCTCAGACTTTTCTTCATCTTTGGTAACCATATCTTTGCCCAATAAGGAATGGAGGTTCTCCTTGTCCCTGCTTTTCCTGCTAAAGTGTTTACAAAATAAGTTATTTTTATCCTTCACAGACACCGCCAGGCTATATCCTAATTTAAGTTTCACCTCTTATTTTTCTCGATGACCTAACCACATCTATAAACACTTCCTGAGTTGCCTGCCCTTCTGTCCAAAGGTGATGCAGCCTCTTTTGTCCCTGAGTTCCATGCCCAGCCAGACCAGTTATTTTCATTGTTAGCTGACTTTTGGCACATGGGACAGGCTGTTTCTGCTCCCTCAAGATTTTGTTCTTGAAGTGTCTCCATCCTTCCTGCAATAGTTTGCTTTTAAAGACTGTTTCCCTTAAAAAAATCAGCAGACCTCAGAGAGGCACCTGGGGGTCCAGGAGGGCACTTGGAAGTCACGGAGGAGAATCTGGGACCCTTCGGGGTCCAGGCGGGCACTGGGGGGCTCTGACAGGGCTCTCTGTGGCGCAGGGGATGATGGGAGTTGTAGGCACGGGTATAATGCAGTTTAAAGGAGCTGCGGAGCATCATGGGAGCTGTAGGCATTGCTGCAATGACTCCCTGCGAGGCGCGGAGCATGATGGGGGATGAAGTCTCAGCTGGAAAGGCGTTTTACCGGAACCGCGGAGCAGGATGGGTGCTGTAGTCCCGGAAGTAGATCTTGCGGATAGTGTGGGGTCCGGGAGGGCACTGCGGGGACACTTTTGCCTCTGAACGGCGACTTGAGGTCCTCAGAGCGGGACGTGTACGGTTCGAGAGAGGTTGGAGAGATCTTAGGGAGCTCTAACCGGGCTCTTGAGGGCACGGGGCATGGGAGGAATTTTATGCAACTGACTGGGTTATGAGGTGCTCTGAGCTCGCAGGGGATTGCAGGAGATGAATTCCCAGAAGTGCCTGTAACGGGTATCTGTGGGCTTGGGAGCATTCAGGGGATTCGGGGACTTTTTTGGGAGGTTCCCAAATGGGCACTGAGGGGACACTTAGGGGTCCTGGAGGTTCTGGAAGACATCTATTGGACATATGGGGGGGGGAGTACCAGGGTTCTGTGGATCGCGGGGCATGATGGGTATTGTAGTCCCGGCTCCATTGGGGCTCTGGGGGGCCGTGGGGCATGACGGGAGTTAGAGGCAGAAAGGAAAGATGGCGCTGGCTCCAGGCACCACCCCTGAGGCCCCGATCCCCAATGCTGAACCTCCTTGGGCTGGCACACACCTGAGGAGTGTGTCTGTTTTCCATAGGGAATATTAAGAGTTTTAGATTGCATCAAAAATAACAAAAAGGAAAAATTCCTGTTTCCCTGAGAGCAGCCAGCTATCCAATCAAAGCAGATCCCAGGTGAGTGAGGACAGACAGGATGGGGTTGGGAATGTGGATCAGGATTGTCCACACTGGGTCAGAGCTCAAGGCACAGCTTCTCTGAGCAGGCCAGACCACCTGGGGAGAGACCATGGATCAATATCAATCACAGAATGCTGCAATCACCTCTGCTTTAAAGGGAATAGTTATAAAATCCATCCTTTAAAATAGGAACAGATACTTTTAAGAAGCATTTCGAAGTATTTTTCCATAACTATTGTAGGAAACGTTTCTAATGAAGTGCACCAGACCAGAGGGAAATTAAGGCAGAGCCATTGTTTGTTGGAAAACCTCTCAAGAACTCCAAGTGAGAATCAAACTCCAAAGTTTCTTCAAGTTTTAATGGGTCCCAGGGAGGAACATGAGTGAGAAAGTGTCCCCAAGCCACAATCAGAGCAGAGAACTGGAGGCAGAGATGATAAGTGGGGACAAAGAGAAGCCAAGTCTTGGTGCCCTGGGGCACAGCAGGGTCTGTGCCACCAAGGGCTGTGAGGAGACACCTTGTCCTGAGCCACTGGGGCCTCCTGGCACAGCCCCAGCAAGGCTGGGCACTGTCACCCCTTGTCCTGCCCTCAGTGTCCCCCCACATCCCAGTGGCCTCAGGGATCTGCTGGGACCAGTCCCTGGGGAGCCTTGGTCAGGAATGGCCCTGGCGGCTCCTTCATGCTCCCAGGGACTGCAGGTTTTTCAAAGGACTTTGGGCTTTGCTTTTGCCTTGGTGTCCCTGAGAGCTTTGTGCAATCATGGCCTCTAATTATCTGCTTTAATTAGTCTCTTGAGAGCCTTTGTCAGCAACAACGTTCAGTGGGGCTCATTAATGCTTCAAGGTACTTCTGCTTTCTAAGGTACTTTTCTTTTTCCTTTCTTCTCTGAGTCTCTGAGAGGTTTTTGGCCAATCCTGGCCTCCAATTCTCTCCTCCAAGGAGTCCATGAGGAGCCTGTGTTGGGGATGGACCTCAGTGGGACCCATTAATGCTTTGAGACACTTTGGGTTTTTCTTCTGACACGGACTCCTGAAAAGGTTTGTGCAATCTCCTCTCAGGCCCTGAGGCTCAAGGACTCAGCACCAAATGCACCATGGGGCTCATTTTAAAAAAAGCAAACCATGACAAACATGACAAACCGTGGCTCTGCTTTGATTTCCCTCTGGTTGAGAACATATACAGCAATTTGTTAGATTAAGTACTTTGGCTGCTTTTGATCTTGACATTTTTATGACCATTTTCATGAATAATCCTTGGTAAAACTCTAGGGGTGTTTCTGCAAATAAAGATTCTGGCTGACTCTCAAGATACAATTTGTAGGCATCAGTAGTAGTTTAGTGACACAGTTTTTCATTCTTTTTACTCAATCTCATTTGGGTTAGGAACAATAATTCTGTTGTCCACAGAGCTGACACCTGTTTAATTCCAGAATAATGTCCCCCAGGTCCTTTGCTGTTCAGCTTTCCTGCACTGTCTGTGGGTGACAAGGCTTGGTGGGTCCTTTCCCCTCTGGCTGGAGAGGTGCCTCGTCCCAGTCCCTGAGGGCACCCAGGCTCCTGGTTGGAATTCCTGTGGAATCCCCTCAGTGTCACATCAGCCTTCTCATGGAGCCCCTGGATCAGAGCATTTTCCAAAGAGCTGTTGGGACAAACAGGGAGATTTGGTCTGGCAGGATCTGTAAAACAATATCCCATAACATCCACTTGTTCTGGCACAGAACACTTTATGGCTGCACAGACATATTCCCATCTTGCTCAGCAAGGGTTCAGGATTCAGGTTTTTTTTTCCCCAGAGCTGTTCCTTCAGCTCGCTCAGGAGGCCCATTTGGCCTCTTCATCCACACTCTGGCTCCATTATTAGGACTGGTGCATCCAAACCCTTTATCTCGATGAACAGCAGAGATTTGAGGTGGATGTTCTTTTTTCACAGTTGTTTTAAAATTGCAGTATCAACAATTATGCTACCCTGCCATGGGGTTGAATAATCCAATTGTTCACTATTGTTTAAGAGAATTACTTTAATTTCTCCTTGATAATCTGCACTGATTACTCCTCCCAAAACATGAACACTTCAAGGCCAAGCTCAAGTGAGCATTTATCAAACCAAAGTGTCCTGGAGGAATCTGAATTCATATTCTGGTATTGATCATTCTCATTTTCTTCTGATTTATGCTAATTCATTCTAATGCATAAAGGTCCAGCCCTGCAGCCTCTGGGGTGGCCCTGTCAGGGGCCATTACAACTGGAATAATTTCCCAGGCAGTCCAAGTGTCACTGTTCGTTGTTGTATTTGCACATTGGGTGCAGCCATGCACATCCAGGCAGTTTCCATTTCCCAGTATTCCTATTTTTAGGGGAATGGAGCACATCTGTGAGATGGGATTTTTATTATGACAAATTTCCATCCCCTACTTTTTTGACAACCTCTTCATCTGTTCAATCAATGCTGCAGCTTGTGGGTGGTCTGGTATATGAAAAACCCAGCAGTCTACCTTTATTCTTAACGGCAACAGAGAAAGTATTCCACATCCTAGTGTCAGCAAAAATCTGCCAATTTCATCCCTTCCTCTTTCATTTGTTGTATACAATCTCACAGAGTACACCAGTGATGTTTGGGTCCTGGCCAATCATTTTGTGTAGAGTATTAATTTTTACATCCCTGAGCAGGAAAATCTTAAAAATTAGTATTTGGTGCATTATTTTTGTTATGGGTTATGTTTTGACTAGCTCCTCTCCCTACCCCCCACCATGGAGCTGCCGGCTCCTCCCCCGGGCTGTTTTATCTAGCCGGGTGTTTTTCGGCTTTTGGGGCTTTTTGCCGCTGCTTCCGCTGCTCGCTGCTTTGGCTGCTGCTTGCTGCTGCTTCTGCTGCCCCCCCTGCCCCCCTCCCCTCAGCTGCTCAGCTGCTTTTCCCCCCCCCGGCTGCCTAAACTGCCTCTCCCCCCCCCCCACCCCCCATCCCTAAGATTTGCACCGGCTCCAGAGGAAACGGATCTGAACTTCGGAGACCACCTCTGGAAGTCTGCCAAAGAAGCTCTGCTGCCCTTCCCGGCGAAGATCTGCCGAGTTCATCTCAATTTGGGTCTGTGCTGGGAAGTGCAGCAGAGCTTCTTTGGCAGACTTCCAGAGGTGGTCTCCGAAGTTCAGATCCGTTTCCTCTGGAGCCGGTGCAAATCTTAGGGATGGGGGGTGGGGGGGGGGGAGAGGCAGTTTAGGCAGCCGGGGGGGGGAAAAGCAGCTGAGCAGCTGAGGGGAGGGGGGCAGGGGGGCAGCAGAAGCAGCGGCAAGCAGCAGCCAAAGCAGCGAGCAGCGGAAGCAGCGGCAAAAAGCCCCAAAAGCCGAAAAACACCCGGCTAGATAAAACAGCCCGGGGGAGGGGCCGGCAGCTCCATGGTGGGGGGTAGGGAGAGGAGCTAGTCAAAACATAACCCGTAACAATTTTACAATGTCATTTTATATATACGTGAAAGTATATAGATCACATTTTTATTATATTATAGATATGTATTTAATTATTTATTATATTATTACTCTTTCCTTTTCACAAATGAATCCAAGTTCAAGATTAAAAGCCTTTTCTGTCATTCCATGTTAGAGAATTTTGACAGCAATCATTCTCTATGATGGTGCTGTTTCTGAGATGCCATTATTAAAATTCATCGTCATCTTCCCAAACACACAAGTGATTTTCATTTTTCCATATGCAATTTTTGCATGCATTTTAATACATACAATGGCTCAGCTTCTTTCAGCTGACTTCCCCACTGTTCTCATGATGCCCTGAAATCAGTCTACTTCAGAGCCAGCAAACTCTAGGGAAGGTTTTCCCTCTACCTGGGAATTTCAGATAGGACTGATTTCTTACATTTACATACAAAAACCAACATTTTGTGGTGATCTAGCCAGACCACACCAACTGTGTTTTACCAGTGGGCAGGGTCAGCAGCAGAGACACAGACACCAAGTTCAGGAATCAGTGTTGTTTACTATAGCTCATTCTGGTTTCATTCTCCTCTTGGGTTCTTCCCAAAGCCTGGCCAGGGCTCAAGGAGGAACCAAGGGAGCTGACTTTGATCACAAACCCCCAACATGGCCAGATGTCAGATTTTATGGCCTTGTCCAGATTCTAAATACAGAAAGGTCAATATATGTTTTACTAATGAGTGGATACAGCTATCAGAGTGCTAATGACCATGCATATTTCGCTAACTAGTGGATACAAAGATAACCTTTGGTTGGAAGGTTCATCCAGAGGTTGTCTTTGGCTCAGGGCCTCTTGTCTAGGCCATGGTACTTCAGGGATTTGCTTTACTGCTGGGCTTGACAGTGCTGGGTGAATGACTGGACTCAATGTGCTCAGATGCCTTTTCCAACAGAAAGGATTCTAAAATTTCAGGATTCTGTCTGCTGGATTTTGTTAGGTTCTGGTTGGTAGCATTACTTTGGTCAAAAATTTTCCTCTTGCTCAGCTCTTGTGGCCTAAGGCTTCAGTTCCTTTAGCTTTTGGTGCTAAGCTGCTCATGCTGAACAAGACAATATGGGCAGAAGAATGCAGTCCATCCAATTCCTTCTGGGACACTGAGAGCGGAGGCTGTGGAACCAGGAGCATTGTTTGGTGTGTTCTCCTCTCTGCCCTTCACCCCTTTCAGCACTTTGAACCAGCCAAGAGCTTTCTCCAAGGGTGCAGTGAAGCAGCTGTTCCTGCTGTTCCCAGGTCTGGCTCTTCCCAGTCTCTGCCCTTGACTGGTTTTGTCCCTCTTGCTGTTCCCTCTGTTCCCCCTGTGCTCAGTGGCTGCTGCCCAGGGCTGTGGAACTGGCACAGATCAAGGGCTCCAGCCCCTCCTTTCTCTGTCCTTGGAGCTGCCTGGTCACAGCAGCCTTTTCCATCTGGAAGTCCCACATGAGAGGGAGTCCCCACCGCTGTTCTCTGCACTCCTCCAGGAGCCCAGGGCTGCCATCTTGAGTCCCTGCTGGCACTGGGGGCTCCTAGGTGCCCCAGGCTGCTGTGACCCCACTGCACACAGGAGGGAAGAGTGGCAGGGGCTGTGCTGAAAGTCAGCTCCATCTGCTGCTGCTGCTGCTGCTGTGGGGGTCATTTGTAAAGACCTGCCCCAGAGTCAGGGATCGGATCCAGGCACTGCTGCTGCTCCCTCGGGATCAGTGAGATGGGGAACATATATGGTTGTGAAAACTCAGGATTTTAGAAGCCTATAATATGCTTAAGCATGTGGACAGGAAATAGATCACATAGCAGAAAGAGTATGTAACAGACCACATAGGAGCTTAGTTGCCAGGAAAAAAAAAATAAGATATATTGAGCAAAGCAGCACCTAGGTGTTATACAAGCCTCACAAAGCAGAAATCTGAGGCTCCAAAAAAACAGCCAGAACCAGACAAGTGTTTTCAGGGGAATAGGTTAACCTGAGGAAGAGCCAGACCTGCATTTTGCCTACCCAGAAGCAGAGGTCAAACAGCAATCACCAAGGAAGACATACGGCCTTCATCCCCAGGACCACCGAACATGACAGCAGGAGGTGTGACAGCTAATTATAATTCAAAGTGGGAGAAGGCAGAGATGGGTGGGCAGGGAGATGTGGGCTTCTGGGATCAATGTGTATTTACACCTGGAACCTGTCTGACCAGATACACATGGTTTGGAGGAGATATCTGCCTATGTGTCCCAGCTGGCAATAAAACATACACTCTGACAATTTCGGTGTCAGTTCCTGATTCCCAAAATCAGTGTGACACTCCAGATGCTCATGGAACCAAGGGCCAGTGTGACACAGCAGGGCCTTATGGAAACAAGAGGCCATTGTGAGCCTGAGGGGCTGTAACACCCCAGAACACTGAAATGCTGGGAGTGACCAAAGGTTCCTTTACTCAGGTTTGGTGCACAAGAGAAACCCCAGCCAGATATTCTCAAGAGGTCAAAAGGCCACAAAAAACTTTACTAGCAAAGTATAGAAAAACAAGGAACTCTTGAAAAGGATTTAATACATCCAATTCAACACAAAACATTCATCATAGCAGGATCATTAACTTAGCCCATTTTACATGGAAACCTTTAAACACTTCAGTTGTTCAAGTACCCAAAACTGTTCCATATAAAGAGTATTAGAAGGAGAGGGAAAAGAGAGAGACAGAAAGACAGAAGCTCAATAGAAAGACACACACATGGCTACCAACTCCTAGGATTCCAGTGTGGGTGAGACACAGACCCCAGCAGATGGCAGGGTACAGACCATGGGCTCAGCACCTTCTCTGTGTTTTGAACCCCTGGACCTTCATGGGTCTCCCCCCAGGTGAGATTTGTGATTGCTCGGGCAATCAGAGCCTGGGTCAGCACCAGCCCACTGTGTGACTGACTGAACGCTCATCCTGAGGTGTCTGGGACATTGATCTCATCCAGCCTCTGACAGTGACCATGGTGACACTGTGGAACCTCATGGAACCATGGGTGAGTCGTGACAAGGACAGCAGCAGATCTAAAGACACCATGGAGACACTATGGGGACCTCATGGAATCAAAGATACCATTGTGACACTCTAGTGCTTCATGGAATCCCGGGGACCATTTTGAAACTCTAGACCCCTATGGAACCCCTATGAAACAAGGATAGAGCTGTAGGACACATAGAACCAAGAAGTCATTGTGACACTGAAACAGGGGGAATTGAATTAAAATTAATGAGTTAAGGGAAAAAGTACAGGTGGATGCTTTAACTAGAAGCTAGCTGACAAGATTCTATGAGTGCTTAGCATTCACCATCTTTGGAAGAACAGGAGGACAGAGCAAGGCTACAAGAGAAGATAAGATAGTGTGCCAAAAATACTCAAACAGGGTGGAAGAGGGAGGCCCCTTCCAGATAGGAAGGCTGTTTACTTCATCCCAGGGACCCCCAGACATCCACCAGAGCCACCAACGAGGAGCAGTGCACAATCGCAAAGAGGCATAGAACTAATTTTAATATGAAGCAGGGACAGGTGGGTTTGGAATTGAACATGTATTAGGCATATTGTGCAATCCTAGTTTGTAGAGAATAGAAAGAGAGGTGCAGGTCGTCAAAGGCATGCATGTTTTTGGAGGAACTATCCCCCATTGAACTCAGTGCTGAATAAAATACATACCTATAACTGACTTTGTGGGTTATAAAATTTTTTGGCACATTAATTTGGGTGACCCTGCTGCCCTCCCTGAGATTTTGGGGTGCCCCCTTTGCCACCCTAGAGCTGGAGCTGATTCATAATGCTGTCTTCATCAATCCCACAGACCAAACTGTCGGGGTATACCTGTGCTGCATCCTCTCCTGAAGTCATTAGGGGCTCACTCCCACCCCTAAGGCTCTCAGCTAGAGTTTTGGGGTACCATCTTAATGTTAGAGTACCCCCTGACAGCCCCCCCTACTGCTGAGGGTTATCTGGGTCCACGTCAACTGGGTTGATGCAATGGTAGCCGTCATCTTCTCCTGGCCTGTCAAGGTGAGTCAGGACACTTGGGTGTCCCAATAATCACCTGGATATCATCAAAAACCATCTGGGAACACATGGCTGCCACCAAAAATCAGCTAGGTGCCCCAAAAATCATCTGGGTACACCTGTATACCCCTTGGACACCTGGATCACCAAAAAATCCAGAGGGCTCCTGTAACTGGTGTTCCAAAAATCCTCGTTGTTTGACTGGGTAGACCCGGTGTCCCTAAATTCCTTTTGATTTAAATGAGGTCCTGTTTATCCCCATTTATCTTCACTAGTCCCTTGCAGTGGTCCCTTCAGCCCCTCCCAGTGCACCCAGTTTAACAAGTACTGTTCCTGATCAAACCCTATTAACGGTTAGACCTGGTGTCCCTTAATTCCCATTTATTTTGTGGGTAGACCAGATGGCCCAAAAATTTTAATACTTAAAATACTAGTCTTGTGCTTGGAATTCCCACATTTTGAGCTGAAAAGAGAGATTTTTGGGCTTACCTGGAGGCACAGCTTCATCATGGGCCACAGTTGTGGGATCAGGGATTTGGGATTAGATTCCAGGAATTCATCCTGGACTTCCAGAAGATCTTCACCACAATCCTGGAGCAGAAATTCCTGGAATCCAGCACAATATTTCCCCCAAATTTACCCAAATTTCCCTATTTTAGTGACAAAATTCTACAAAGTTCTCATTGACTTTAATGGGCAAACCCAGTTTCCCAAAATCCCTGTTGACTTCAATGGGGTAGATCTGATGTCCCTAAACCCCTTTTTTTTTTTTTTTTTTTTTTTTTTTTGGCTAAACCTGGTGTCCCTACAACCTTTTTGACTTCAAAAGGTCGATCTGGTGTCCAAAAAATTTCCTGTCAGGAGATACATATTATAAAATGTGGAGCCAATTTGTTAAAGATGGTTCATTGCTTTATTGTATCAATCTCACAGAAGAGTGAGACATTAAAGGTGCTACATCCAATGCCATGACATCAGAAGCCACCTCATTCTTAGTTACAATGCCTGATGCTAGATTTTTAGCCAATCAAATAATTCTAAAAATTTCACTAGCATCTTTTTACATCAACCATTAATTGCTTTGATTCTCATGGCTTTGCTGCAATGTGTGATTTCTCAATCAATCATATAACACTTCATAAACCCACATTGATACATCTTAAACTTCTAACTTTATAAGAGGCTTTCTTGCTAAACTTTAAAGTATCTTACTAACTTAACATACTGCTTTGCTTACATAGTAAATATTTCTGTTTGCTTAAAACACATTTCTACTTAAACCACAAACTTATATTCTTCTTTTATGTCTATTTTACTTTCAATACTGTAATTATCCAATTCTTCTCTGAGGTCTTAGGTCACACCTTGTATGCATCTCTACCTCTGAGCCTGTATTCGCACCCCCTGAGAGCTCTCCATGCCTGCATTTCCTACACCACCTATCACCTCTGCCTCTAATTTCCTGCTCTAACTGGAACCTGGGGACACTTTCTCAGTTGTTTCCCACAGTGGGAACCATGAGGTAAGGTATCAAAAAATTTGGAGTTGGATTATGACTGAATTCTTGAGAGGTTTCCTAGCAAATCATGATTCTGTCTTGATTTCCCTCTGGTCAAGTGTAGTTCATTCTGAAGGTTTTCAACTCCAGTTACAGAGAAATATGTCAAAGAACTTCTTAGAAATTTGCATTCCTATTTCAAAGAGTGTATTTTACTTCTGCTGTCTTTAGAACAGAGGTGATTGCAGCATTCTGCAGAGGTGATTGATATTTGTGAGAAATGCATTGGAAAGGACTCTCAAAGCCTGACTGAAAACTCACACAATCTTGTACACGTGTATGCAAACTCTGAGATAAGGTGTGCTGACTTAGAAAGAATGGAATAGAGAAGACACTGTTGAGAGGGAGATTGAACTAGAAAAAATTTCAAATAATGGCCTTGCAAAAATACCAGATATTTTTGAGAATTGGAACTGTGAAAGATGCATTGTGGCAAGACAATGTGGGGTAAAATAATAGGTGATTAATGTTACAGGTATTAGCAGCATTGTGGGGAAAAAGTTCATAGGCTGAAAAATATTTATAAGGTATTGTAACTAGGAAATAACTTGGCTTCTGATATAATGGTATTGAGTTTTACATCTCTTATGTTTCTCCCTTCAACAAGATTGATAATGCAATGAAATCTTTTAAATGTCTCTGTTACCCCATCTCTATATAGCAAAAATTTCCCAATACTGATGAGTCCCTGGACATCAGTTTCTGAGAGGGAGCTGAAGGAAAACTTTTCAAGAAATCAAAGTCATATTCAAACTCCAAAGTTTCTTGAAGTTTTCATGGCTCCCACTGAGAGACAGGACTCAGAAAGTGTCCCCAGGTTCCAGTCAGAGCAGAACAATGGAGGCCCTCATGACAAGTGGGAGAAAACAAGGGAAAGGAGTCTTTGATGCTAGGCAAACTTGGATGTATTTCAGGAATGCAAAGGGCCAAGGTTGAGCTCCAGCTCCTGGCAGGGCAGATCCTGTCCCTACCTCATTGCTCAGGGCTCTTCCCAGGGCACTGGGCTCTGGGGATGTGCAATGCCAAGGGTAGGACCGTGGGGCGGCCCCTGCCAGGCTGCTGAGCAGGGACAAGGAGGCAATGAGGCCCCAGCACAGCAAGGCTCACTTGTCCCCTGCTGGCCTCAGGCCCAGGGCCAGCAGCCATGGCCCAAGTGCTGCAGCAGTTGGCTCTGGCAGGGCCTTTCAGCTGCTGCCCATCCCTGTGCCCTCTGCAGCCCAGGCTGTCCTACGGTGTCCATGCCCTGCCCTCTGTCCCTGCAGGCTGTCGTCATCCCCCGGCTGCCCCACCTCACTGCCCCTTCCTTTGCTGTCATCTCTGCGTCCTGCCTGCCTCTGCCTGGCCACACAAAAACTCGGATGACTTTGTTTCTCTTGCTGTTTTCTAGTACTTCAAAAGGATCCATCATCTCTAAAACCAGCCTGCAATCCCCCCAGGGCTCTTCTCTGCTGTCCTCAGTCTCCATTCCACTGAGCCCAGAGCTCCTTTGTCCCTGTACAGTATTCATGTGCTTGAGTTCTCCAAACACCACATTGGGATATCTCTGGGCCCTCTCCAATATGTTGGCAAATGAAAACATTCAGCTTGTACTCTAAGAAAATCTCCAGAGGAACAAGACCAACCACACCTCTCTGTTCTGACTACTTTTGTCTGTGAGCAATCCTTGACTAGATAGAATTTGGGTGGCTAAATCCAAATTTTGGCCCTGGTCCCCAGATGAGAAGGGCAGATCTTTTCCACATGATCGAAGCAAGGAACAGAGCTCCATTGTGTGGGGGTAGAAGAGACACAGCCTGGAGGAGGCCAAGGCCAGGCATAGCTGTCTGTCCTGGCAGATTTTGGTGGGCACAACCCTTATATATACGAAAATTTTTACTGGGAATATCAATACCAGCTACCAGATACCTGGAAAGAGGAATGGTTCTCTTCTGAAGGAGGGAAAGCACAGGGCGCCAGTGCTCCAAGGGCTGATGAGAAAAAACCCTCAACTCGCCAGGATCAGTCAAACTTTCCAGGTGGTCCCAAGAGGACCAGAGCAGCCAGAGCTGTTCCATGTTCCCTTGGTTCCATGGGGCCCCGCAGTCTCACAATGTTCTCCTTGCTACTGCAATATTACAATGACCCCTTGGTTCCATGAGGCCCTGCAGGGGTCACAATGGCCCTTTGGTTCTGTGGGCCCTCCTCACAGTGTCACAATGGCCTCCATGATTCCGTGGGGCCCAGCAATGCCACAATGTTCTCCATGGATCCATGGTGCCCTGCAGGATCACAACGACCCTTTGGCTGCACGAGGCCCTGTAATGCAGCAATGGCCTCTTGGTTCCACAAAGCCCTGCTGTTTCACACCAGCCCTTTGGAACCATATAGCCCAGCAGTGGCACAGTGATGTCCTTGGTGTCACTTGGTGCCACCCCTTAATTTCAGAAGACCCCACAGTGCCACAATGGTCTCCATGGTTCCATGAGGCCCCTCAGTTTCACCATGGTCTCTACAGGAGAGCAATGGAGCCTCTGTGTTTCAGGGACTGATGAGCTGTAGCCACCAGAGGCCAAAGTCAGAAATACCTGTCTGTCCAGGAAGGTTTGTCTGGGAGTAGCTTTTGGATATTTGAAGTTTTTGGATGTTGAATCCAAATTTTTCCATAGAAATGAAATCACTGAGCCTGCTGTTTGGAAGGCAGGTGAGAGCCAGCCCTCAGGAGGCCAAGGCCAGCCAGACCTGTCTGTAATGGCAGCTTTTGTGTAGGAGAAATCTTTGGATATAGGATTTTGGAGGTGGAATCCTAATTTTGGCCATAAGCACCTGGAGAAGAAGGATGGTTCTTTTCCATAGGAAGAGAAACATGGAACCCCAGTGTTTTAAGGCAGAATACAGATGGCCACAAGAGGCAAAGACCATCCAAAGCAGGCTGTCCATGTAGCTTTTGCCTGGGAGAAACTCTTGTGTATAAGGAATTTTGGGAGGAAATGGTCCATATTTGGCCATGGGTGCCTGTGAAAGAGGGACAGCTAATTTCTATAGTAAAAAAAGCAGCGAACCCTAGTGTTTGAAGGCAGGTGAGAGCCAGTCCTCAGGAACACAAGGGCTGCCAGACCTCTTGGAAATGGCAGCTTTTTTTCTGGGAGGAATCCCTGAATATTTGCAATTTTGGAGGGGGAATCCCATTTTGACAATGTATGCTTGAATGGGAAGAATGGTTCTTTTCCATTTGAAGGAAAGCCCAGAGCCTCAGAGTTTCAGGAGAACATGACAAGAGCATGACAATGGGCATGCTGAGGGCAGTTACACCAGTCAGGCCAAGCCAACCAGACCTGTCACCTGTTCCCTTGGATCCATGGGACCCTGCAGGGTCACAATGGTTCTGTCATATTGGATCCTTGGTTCCATGAGGCCCGGCTGTGTAATGTTGGCCTCTTGTTTCTGTGGGGCTCCACAGTGTCACAATGGTCCCTTGCTCTTACGAGGCCTTGCAGTGTCCCAGGGGTCTCTTTGGTGCCACAGTATCACAATGGACCCTTGGTTCCATGAGGGTCACAATGGCAGAAGAACCTCCTTGGTTCCAAGAGGCCCTGCAGATTCAACGAGGCATCAAAGCGTCATCATGGTTTCCAGGATTCCAAGAGACCCCACAATGTCACAATGGACCTTTGGTTCCATGGGACCATGCACTGCTACATGAATCCTTAGTTCCATGGGGCCCTGCAGTGTCACAATGGACTCCTTGGTTCCATGAAGCTGCAAAGTGTCATAGTGGCCCCTTGGTTCAGTGAGGACTGTGAGGCCTTAAGATTTTAGTCTTTATATTTTTCAAATCCTGTACTGAATTAATGAATAACTTGAAACTCCATATAAAGTCTTAGTTACCTGCCTTCACATTTTGGTCAGACAAAACAATTCCTCTGAAACTCAAGGTTGCCCTACAGCCTCGGGCTCTGAAAAGTAGAAACAAGTTAATTGGGAGGGAGCAAACTGGGAGAATAGGACTTCATTATCTGAAGCTGTAATTGGAGGATTAACCCTGATATGCCAATGGACCAAACTTATATGTTTCTGAAAAACTTGTCACCACCATCCATCTTTAATGCAGCCTCTGGGAGGCTTCTGACTGCCTAAGGTGTATGTACTGAAGGCCTTTAACAAATACCCACTTTATTCTCTTCTCCTTGTCTAGCCTCTGTTCTAGGTAGCCATTCCAATGCATTGCCTGTAGTGTTGCAATTGTCTCCATGATTCCATAAGCCCTGTGTTGCCATGAGAAAGATACAGAGTGGCGAAAAAACAGCAGCAAGACACTCTCTTGCTTGGTGCAGAAAAGAGCAAGAAAGAGCAATTTATTGAAAGAAACCATTGCCTTATATAAGGCAATTCGTGCAAAACAAAATACAAACAAATCATTGGTCAGGGAAGGAGATACCTCTTCTCCCTGGCTTTCTCATGGACCTTGCAGGTGTTTATCTCTGTTATGATTCTTTCTTTTGTGTTTACAGTAAAGAAGAAACCTCTAGCTTGGGAAAAATCCTAGCTGAGGGTGAGAAAGTTTCATAGCCTGAGAAAAAGGTCTAGCTAAAATGTGCCTAGGCCTTCAGCAGTGTCCACAATTTCCCCTTTTAGTTTTTAAAAAAGAAAAGAAAGAGAAGTGTTTGTGATCCTCCACAGGGCCCTTCACAAAGGAGAACAACCATCACTCCTCAGGAGATTTGTGCCTACCTGAAGTGCCTAGGGAACTCTTCATACCTGATGCTTTTAACAACCTTAATTCTAAAACTTAATTATAATTGCAATAACAAAACCCATCAGCATTCACCGAACTTATCAAACAGTGAAAAATCCACCATTAAGTAATTATTGTAACACAACAATGAAAACTTTATCAACAGTTCCAACATGAACAGATGAATGTCCATTCTCTTCTTGGAGAGGGATCATCTGGTCAGTGTTTTCATCTAGTCGGTGTTGGTGAGCTGGTCAGCATGTGAAAGCTGAGCTGTGATCACACTCTGCCCCTGGTGCAGGTCAGGGCAGACACCTTGATGGCCAGTAGCAAAGACCCAGGCATGTCTCATCTGAAGCCTGAAATGAGGCAAAGATGATTCACAATAACTGGATTGGTTAGATCTTTATTTATTCTCTTTTTCCAATCTCGCTGTCCTACAATAGGGACAGCATCAGGCACAGGCACAGGAAAAGCCTGAGCCTCTCTCATTTGGATATCATCATTACAAGTTTTCAGCTCTTCCCTTAGAACAAGGGAATAGAGATCAGAAACATCTGCCCCAGCGCTCCCTCCTCCCATGCCCACTGCAGAAATGAAACCAGCCCCCGCTGCTCCCCCTTTGAAGTGAGGACAAAGCCATCGTTGCTGTCAGCACAGGGTGGGAGCGGCGAAGCAGCTGGAAATGCCGATGGGAGGGGTCCGTTCGTGGGGTCCAGCGCTGGGCTCAGCACCGCTCCCGGGTGAACGAATGGAGAAACTGAGGGAAGAAGAGAAGGCAGCCCCACCTCTGCTGAGGCAGAGAAGGGCAGCCCAGACCCTGCTCGGGCGGGCAGATCGGTCTCCAGCACCGGAGAGGAGGGAGACGCCGGCAGCAGCTCCTTCTCTGGGGTGGCTGGTGCCGACGGCTCCTCTCAGCAGGCGGGTCACGGTCAGACGGCACCGGGGACGGACAGGCCAGCACCATCTCCACCGGCGGGGCTTTGGGTTGGGGGGGGGGGGGGGCGAGTCTGGCTGCCGGGGGTTCCCGGGATAGCAGTCAGATTTGTCCTCGCCGGAAGAGCAGTCAAACTCATCCTCGTTTTGTTCTGAACCTGCCTCGCTCCCCTCAGAGCCTACCTTGCCCTCCTTCAATTTTTCATTAATGATCCCCAAGTGTAAAATCGAGGGAGAATTGAAGCATTGCCTTCCCATATGACTTCATACAATCGGTCTCCTAGATCTCTCCAAGCTTACTCAGAGAAGGCCACTCCTCCATCCTCAGAAAACCCGTTTTCTCTTGCCCAAGCTAACAAGTCAACCAAGTCCTTGTCTGGAATTGGGGTGTCCAAGCTTTCAAGGACATCCCTACACAGTGAGAGCATAGTTTGCTCTTGCTTAGACAGACGATTCCCCATTGTTTCAGAATTTCCCACCTAGCGGCTATGCTGGGAGGGAGGGGGAAACACAGTACCTCTCTCGACGGGGAGAAAACAGTCGAGACGCAGCTCGCAGCTCTCGCTGTTTGGGCTCCCGGCACTCGGCTCTGCATGACTCCGCGTGCTGCAGGAGCTCCACACCGCGGGACTCCGGACCACTCCGTGCTGCAGGGGCTCCGGGCCACTGCCGCTCCGAACCGAGCCAAGGGGCTCCTGAGCTACAAGCTCATATTACCTCTCTCGGTGGAGAGGAGAAAAGCCAACAATTTCTGCGGGTTTCCCGTCCTGCCGTAGTCAGGCAGGTCTCCACGATGTCCCAGATGGCTCTTGACTCCGGCCACGATCCCAGCTCTTTTCCTGGCCCCAGGTTCGCAGCCCTGGTTTTCTGGGTTTCAGTCTGCTCGGTGCAGCTCTAGCTACAAACCCCAGCATGGGCTGCACCCCAGTTAGGACAGGCCTCCAGGATCCATCCCAGTTGTCAGCTCCGAGTTTTCCCGGTGCTGTTGGTCAGTCAGAGATCGCTTAGGGTGATCCCGATCCACTCGAGTAATGATCTCTCAGTGGAACCTCCATATGTTGCTGTGGAGAAAGATACGGAGCGACGAAAAAACAGCAACAAGACACTCTCTTGCTTGATGCAGGAAAGAGCAAGAAAGCAATTTATTCAAAGAAACCATTGCCTTAAATAAGGCAATTTGTGCAAAACCAAATATAGACAAATCATTGGTCAGAGAAAGAGACATCTCCCTGGCTTTCTCAGGGAGTTTGCAGGTGTTTATCTCTGTTATGATTCTTTCTCTTGTGTTTACAATAAAGAAGAAACCTCTAGCTTGGGAAAAATTCTAGCTGAGGGTGAGAAATTTTCATAGCCTGAGAAAAAGTTCTAGCTAAAATGTGCCTAGACCTTCAGCAGTGTCCACAGAGGAGCCCTACCCCCACCTCACTGCATCCTCCTGTCAGGGAGTTTCAAAGAGTGATGAGGTCTCCCCTGAGCTTCCTCTTCTCCAGGATAAACATCCCCAGCTCCCTCAGCTGCTGCTCAAAGGACCTGTGTTCCAGACCCCTCACCAGCCTTTTTTGCCGTTGTCTGCTCCAGCCCCTCCATGTCCTTCCTACATTGGAGGGGCTCAGAACTGGACACAGCACTCAAAGCATGACCTCACCAGTGCAGAGCACAGGGGAAGAATCACTGCCGTGCTCCTGCTGGCCGCACCACTCCTGAACCATAGCAGTCCCAGGGATAGGATGAGGGAAATGCTAGGAAGGGGGTGGGGACAAAGTGTAATTGATTGTCACTCATGAATGGCCTTGATTTTCATATGTATTCTGACTGCATTAGAAGATGCTGGATGTCAATATCAGTTGGACATTGCTGACATTCATCTAGAAACAGGAAAAAAAACGTAACAGGATAAATTAGTTTTATCTGCTTTGTTTTCACTATAGTATATTCACTTGGAATACACTTCTGAAATCTGTGTAATTAGCCACAAAAGAATTGAAAACTGAAATTATTCCCAGGGGCTTTTCTTGTTTGGATGTTTTGAACAAATGTTTATGAGCCTTTCTCCCTGAATTCTTGAATTGAATAGCACAAGAAAGAAGAGGCCTCTGGAACAGTAAAATTCATCAGCAAGCTCCAAGTGGCTGAGTATCTATCCTCATCAGAGCAGGAATGAACAGAAATGGGCACAGCTTTGTGGCTGCACCAGCTCTGGGATGGGCCCTGGACCTGGAGCAGGAGCAGCTCTGGAGGGCCCCAAGGCTGTTGTGCTGGCCTGGGCAGATGGGATGGCAGCAGGGGCTGCAGAGCTCTCAGGAGCTCAGGGAGAGGGGAGCAGGACACACAGGGACCCTCCCTTTGCCTTGGTCAAGCACCTTGCCCATGGCTGGGGCTGAGTCTTGTCTGAGCTGCAGCTGCTGCTGTGCCCTTGCCAGGGGCTGAGGCCGTGGGGTTTTCCAATACTAAAGAAAAGTGCAAAGCCCAGATGTTTTGGAAGGAGCGCCAGTGTTTCAAAGGCAGATGAGATCCAGTCCTCAGGAAGCCAAGGCAAGCCAGACTTGTCAGTCATGGCAGCTTTTGTCTGGGAGCTGTCCTTGCATAAAGGGAATTCTGGAGGTGGATTCCCAATTTTGGCCATTGGTGGCTTGTTGAGATGGGAGGAAAAAGCGTAAGAAAAGTATATGATCCCAGTGTTTCAAAAGAAAATGAGAGATGGCCCCCAGGTAGCTAAGGCAGCCAGATCTGGCTGTCCTGGCAGATTTAATCTTGGAACAATCTTTGCATATAAGGAAATCTGGAGAAGGAATCCTAATTTTGGCCATGGGCTCCTGGAGGAGAAGGACAGGTCTCTCCCATAGGAAGGAGAACACAGAGCCTCAGTGCTTCAGGGGCAGATGAGCAGCGACCCTCGACGTGCCAAGATCAGCCTCACAGTATCAAAATGTTCTCTTTGATTCCATGGAGCCTTGTAATGTCACTAAATTCTCCTTGTAACAATATTCTCCTTGGTTCTGTAGTGCCACAATGGCCCCTTGCTTCCATAAGGTCCTGGAGTGTCACCATGGCCCCTGGGCTCCACGTGGCCCCGCTGTGTCACAATGGCTCCTTGGTTCTACAGGCCCACAGCTTCATCACTGACCCTTGGTTCCATAGGGGTCCTGAGTTTCACAATGATCCCCTTAATTCCATGAGGCACCAGAGTGTCACAATGATTCCAAGAGGTTCCATGGTGTCTCCATGGTGGTTTTGGATCTGCTGCTGTCCTTGTCACAACAGACCCATGGTTCCATGAGGTTCCGCAGTATGACCATGGTCACTGTCAGAGGCTGGATGAGATCAATGTCCCAGACACCTTGGGATGAGCTGTCAGTCCATCACACAGTGGGCTGGTGCTGACCCAGGCTCTGATTGCCCGAGCAATCACAAATCCCACCTGGGGGGAGGCCCACGAAGGCCCAGGGGCTCAAAACATGGAGGAGGTGCTCAGCCCATGATCCATACCCTGCCTTCTGCTGGGGTCTGTGTCTCACCCACACTGGAACCCGAGGAGTTGGTAGCCATGTGTGTGTCTTTCTATAGAGCTTCTGTCTCTCTCTCTCTCTCCTGTCCCTCTAATGCTCTTTACATGGAACAGTTTTGGGTACCTCAAAACTTAAGTGTTTAAAGGATTCTAGGTTAAATGAGCTAAGTTAATGAAGTTCCTGCTATGACAAGTGTTTTATGTTGAATTGAATGTTGTATTAAATCCTTTTCAAGCATTCCTTGATTTTCTATACTTTGCCAGTACAATTTTATGTCATTTTGACATATTGAGAATATCTGCTTGGTGTCTCCTGTGAATCAAACTTTAGTAAAGGAACCTTTGGTCACTCCCAGCATTTCAGTGTTCTGGGGTGTTACAGCCCTTCAGGCTCACAATGGCCTTTTGTTTCCATGAGGCCCTGCAGTGTCACACTGGCCCTTGGTTCCATGAGCATCTGGAGTGTCACACAGGTTGATGCCATTTGTCCTTGCTGCCCCTCCCATCCCACTGCCCCAGGAACAGCCCCAAGCCACCCATGAGGGACAGGCCCTGCTGGGCCAGGCCTGGGCTCAGCCCTTGGCCTTTCTGCTGCCTCCAACCAGTCCAGGCCTTGCTCAGCATTGCAGTTCCTGCTCACAGCCTTTGGCTCCTACAATCCTGTACTCAAGGATCTGCTCTCACCAGTCCCTGGGGAGCCTTTGGCAGTCCCTGCCCTCACTGGGGCCAGTGATACTCCAAGGGACTTGAAGTTTTGCTTCTGACTCCTTGAGCAGCTTCTTCAAACTTCTCTCACTGCCTTGGGGTCCTTACTCAGCCCCAAATCCACTGTGGATCTCATTGAAATAGAGAAAGCCCTCTGGAGCTCCTTGTCTTCCTTCAATTGTCTTCAAGTCTTCAGGGCTTGTGCAGCTGCTTGCAGAAAGTTCGGAATTTTGTTAAGAAAGGAGATTTCAAAGTGCACCTCATGATTCTTTTTATCAGCCAAGAGAATATTTTGGTTTTTTTTTTAGTTAAGAGAAGAGGTGATTGAAGCATTCCCCAAGAGATTACTATGTTGAATGCCTCCTTAGGAGGTCTGGGCACACAGAAGAATGAGCCATTGCAGTCTTGATTTACCAAATTATGAATATTGGTCTTATATCAATACTCAACTGGGCAGCAGTGTGAGGTAATCCTCTAATACACACTGCAAAATTACAGGTGATCACAAAGTCTATTTATTAGCAAAGGAATCAAACAAATACGTATTCATAATAACAGCCCCTCCCATTCCCCGCTTCCTATGGTAATTAGCTTGCATGTGTGATTGACTTCTTAAATTAAATCTGGGGTCATTTTTGTGGGGAGGGATCTTAAAAGGAGGAAGTAAGGTGAGTCTTCTTCACCCTAAACTCTTGACCTTGTCTATCATTGACAAAACAAAGGATTTCTGGGGATAGTCCAATTGTCCAAAGAATGGATTTCTGCTTGCATTGTCTATGTTCCTTTGGATCTGCTCGCTAGTTTCGTCCTTTCCCATTGTAAACGCAGCTGAGCAAACATGAACTGACAGACAATTAATTATTTAAGTTTCAGATAACTACTCCCTTCTAATTTTTTAATTGTTTTCAGCAAGGTCACTAAAATCCTAATTTTCTAAGATTAGTGTTTCAAGGGAGGGACAGGATCTGCCCCGCCAGGGGCTGGGGCTCAGGCCTTGGCCCTTTGCATTCCTGAAACACATGTGGTTTCCTCAATCTCAGAGACCTTTCCCTGGTTTGTCCTCACCTATCATTAGTGCCACCAGTGTTCTGCTTTAACTGGAACCTGGGGACACCTTCTCAGTTGTGTCTCCCAGTGAAATCCCTTAAAGCTTCAACAAAGCTCAAAGTTTCAATTTGACTTTGAGTTCTGGAAAAGTTTTTAAAACACTCTCTCAGGAGCTAAAACCACTGTAAACAACACCAAAGCCATGAGAGAGTTATTAAAGTCTATGTGCTGTGTTTGTGCTGGTGAGCTGGGCTGGGCTTCTGGCACAGAAGGAGCCCATGGCAACCAAGAGGAGCTTCAAAAACACATTTCTCTGTATGAGCAGTTTTTTTTCCCAGACAAGCAGGGCTGAAGCACTGCCTGCAGCCATCCTGGCACAGCACAGAGGAACTGAGAGCTTCAATCAGTCAGGGCTGGGAAGATGCTCAGAAGTGACTGGGGCAGAATCACTCCCAGCCCTTGACACAGGAAGCCTCTGCTTGCAGGACAAGGCAGCAGCAGCTCCTGGAGTGATCTCCCAAAGCTGCAACATTCCAATGCCTACAGACTCTGTGAGTGCATTCTCTGATTCTCTTTTGTCTAGAGCAGCCAGGGGTGCCCAGGGCTGTTCTGCAGAGCAGAGTCCTGCAGCCCAGGGCACTGTGCTGGGGCAGGGACTCTGCTGCCTGCCAGGGACAGCTCTCAGCCAGCCCTGGGAGCTGCCCCAGCACTGGGACAGGGTCTGGGTGAAAGGAGATAGCTGGGAAGGCTTGGGAGTGTTCTCCTTGCATGGTGAGGATGCTGCATTGTTCAGGACTGCTCCCAGCATGACATTTAAATCCAGAAGATTTCCAATGAGATTTTACAGGGAGCACTGCCAGGAAGCAGCTGTGTAAAAGGGAAAATCCTTCTATTTTAATCTACTGCTCTGGGTTGCCTGGATGGGAAATTTCACACTGATAATGCTCTCTCACTTCAGGATGATAACAAACTAAGAAAATTCCTCAGATCTCAAAAAATAGACAGTGACAAAAATCAGCACAGGACCCCTTAAATGCAGCATCTGCATTGCTTTTCCAGCATCCCTTGGGGATGCTCTGACATTGCCATCAAAATTCTGCAGAGGCTCAGCTGGCCCTGGGCAGTGACCTGTGCTGGGAGGGGTCTGCAGGGCAGAGCTGAGCCCCCAGGGTTGGGCTGGGCTCTGGCAGCACTGGCAGAGTTCAGCCCTGGGCACAGGGAAGGAGCTGCTGGCAGGGACAGCTCCAGGCAGCAGAGCCCTCGGCAGGTAGTGGGGGGAAAGTGCCACCAAGATGGGCTGGGATACTGAAAGTCTCTCCAAACTGAACTATTCCATGATTAACTTTTTTTACAGATCCCCATGCCAAGACACTGCAAATGTCCAACAGCAGCTCCATCAGCCACTTCCTCCTGCTGCCATTGGCAGCCACGTGGCAGCTGCAGCTCCTGCACTTCTGCCTCTTCCTGGGCATCTCCCTGGCTGCCCTCCTGGCCAACGGCCTCATCATCAGCGCCGTAGCCTGCGGCCACCACCTGCACACCCCCATGTTCTTCTTCCTGCTCAACCTGGCCCTCACTGACCTGGGCTGCATCTGCACCACTGTGCCCAAAGCCATGCACAATTCCCTCTGGGACACCAGGAACATCTCCTACCCAGGATGTGTTGCACAAGCGTTTTTCTTTCTGTTCTTCATTGGAGCAGAGTATTATCTCCTGACCATCATGTGCTACGACCGCTACGTGTCCATCTGCAAACCCCTGCACTACGGGACCCTCCTGGGCAGCAGAGCTTGTGCCCACATGGCAGCAGCTGCCTGGGCCAGTGGCATTCTCACTGCTCTGCTGCACACAGCCAATACATTTTCCATGCCCCTGTGCCACGGCCATGTCCTGGGCCAGTTCTTCTGTGAAATCCCACACATCCTGAAGCTCTCTTGTTCACAGTCCAACCTCAGAAAATTTGGGGCTTCTGCTTTTACTACTTCCTTAGCACTTGGCTGTTTTGTATTCATTGTTTTCTCCTATGTGCAGATCTTCAGGGCTGTGCTGAGGATCTCCTCTGAGCAGGGACAGCACAAAGCCTTTTCCACTTGCCTCCCTCACCTGGCTGTGGTCTCCCTGTTTATCAGCACTGCTGCATTTGCTTACCTGAAATCCTCCTCCATCTCCTCTCCATCCCTGGATCTTGCACTGTCAGTTCTGTACTCAGTAGTGCCTCCAGCCCTGAACCCCCTCATCTACAGCCTGAGGAATCAAGAGCTCAAGGCTTCAGTGTGGACACTGATGACTGGCTGCTTTCAGGAACATTAAACTGCTAGCCAATTTCTGAAAGCCACTTGTAATAAGCCATCTTTCATACTGCTTTTTATTTTGGTTGTGGGGTTATTTTTCATTTGTTTTCATTTTACCATACTGTCCATAAAAAAAGCCACTCTGTGTTCCATTGCTGATTAGGGATCTCCACCTTCCCTGTGGCCACAAAATGTGTCAATAAAGGGTTGCAGTCTTCGTGGCTTTAAACACACTGAAGGATTTCTCTCCCAGTCAAGTTTTCTCCAGAGATGCCCCTTCTGTTCCCTTCTCTGGAGCTGCAGCAGCAATGTCTGTGTGCAGAGCTGGGGCAGATCAGTGCTGGTACAGCAGCTGTGCACAGCTGCAGCAGCACTTGGTGTTGCCAGTGCTGCTCCCGTGTCACTGCCCCACTGCCCTCCTGCCCCTCGTGTTGCTGCAGGGCCTGAGTGCTCTCGGGGTCAGGAACAGCCCTGAGGGTGGCAGTGCCAGGGCTGCAGCAGGGACAGGCCATGGGCAGTGCTGGGGCAGTGCTGATGCCTCAGGGCAGGGCCTGGGGGCTCCAGGCTCCTTGGCCAGGCTCTCTCCAGAACACTTGGCCAGGCCAATGCTGAGTAGAGAAAGGCCCCGTGAGCAGCCCCAGGCTGGCCATGGGCAGGCTGGGGGCAAACAGCATGGCTGGTTCTCTGCAAGGTCCCTGCAAGAAGACCCTGGCAAGGAGCAGCAGAGCAGGGGCTGATCCATCCCCACTGCACTGGACAGCCCAGGGCAGCGTCCCAGAGCGTCCTCATGCACCTGCCAACAACATCCCCCCTCTGCAGCCCTGGCCTCTCCCCCAGCTCACACAGGTGCCGCATCCTTGCAGGCACAGACACGGCAGCACTGGCTCAGGAGCCCCTGTTTGCACTGCACAGAGCAGTGTCAGCACCCCCATGGTGCTGCTGTGGGGAGATGGAACTGAGTGAGCACGAATGCCATCAGCCCCTGGGGCCAGCAAGGGCTGGGGGATAGGAGAGAAACCACTCAGGTTTGTCATGGACTCTGCAGTCAGCCAGAAAGTTTGTTCCCATGAGCTGTGAGTTTCCAGTCCCACTGCAAATGTTGTTGCTCAGAGCTAGGGATGCCAGGCAGTCACCCCCAAACTGCCCTGAGCATTTCCTTTACTTCAGCTTTGCTTTCTTTCCTCTTTTGTGATCCAGATTTCCTCGTGTTGCCCACCTCTGCTCCCTCTCATGCAAACAGCCCATCCCTCTTTGCCCTTTCCTCTCTTGCCCCACTCCCCATTACATTTCCTGAGCTGCCACCATGGGAACATCCCTTGGGGTGCAGGATCATCCTACAAGTGCTTCAGGAATTGTCTGCAGGGTCCTGCAGTTCCTCGTGCTGCTCCCTTGCCACAGGCACCACAGGCCAGGGGGGCACATCTGGGCTGGTGTGTCTGAGTGTGGGGCTCCCTGTTCTGGGCAGTGAGGAGGGGTTGGAGAGGCTCTGCAGGACTGACAGGATGGGCTTTGGGGGCTGTGTGGAGAAGCTGAGGGACCTGGGCTGCTGGACCTTCTGAAGAGGAGGCCCAGGGCCCATACTGCAATTGCTCCAAGGGTGGTTTTAGAGGATCACAGCATCAGCCAGGCTGGAAAAGGCCTTGGAGATCATCAAGTCCAACCTGTGCCCTGACACCACCTTGTCCCCCTGAGCATCCTCTTCTCCAGGATAAACAATCCCTGCTGCCTCATCTGCTCTTCACAGGACTTGTGTTCCAGACCCCTCACCAGCCTTGTTGCCCTTCTCTGGACACATTCTAGCCCCTCCATGTCCTTCTTAAACTGGGGGCCCAGAACAGGACACAGCACTCGAGGTGCTGCCACACCAGTGCTGAGCACAGGGGAAGAATCACTGCCCTGGTCCTGCTGGCCACACCATTCCTGATCCAGGCCAGGAGTCATTGGCCTTCTTGGCCCCCTGGGCACACTGCTGGCCCATGTCCAGTCTGCTGTCCATCAGTGCCCCCAACTCCCTTTCTGCCTGGCTGCTCTCCAGCCACTCTGTCCCCAGCCTGTAACACTCCAGGGGTTCTTGTGGCCAAAGTGCAGGACCTGGCATTTTGTCTTATTAAACCTCACCTTGTTGGGATTCTTCCCCTGGATACAATCTGTTTTCAGAGATTGAAATATTGTAATTTATGGCTTAAAAAATCTTGACAAAGGATTTTTGCCCATTTTAGCAAAACTGTATAACAAAAGTTTCGGAGAAAACCATCACACCCTGAATAGGCCTTCTGATTCAGGCCCTGAACTGCTCACTCGTGGATGTAAGTGACTCTGGAGAGAATACATTCACTGGGGATTAAGCTGAGCACTTTCAGGGTTGAGAACACGGCCCCAGGTTATCAGCTGCCAGGCTCATGCAGACCCTCACTCCAAAGGATGGGGGTAGAGAGGCTTTGAGTGTGTAGTGAAAAAGCCTCTGGTGCCAGGAAGTGACCATCCACCCTCTGCTGTGCAGAGGAGCCCAAACTGCAGGGGCCCCTTCACCCTGGAAAAAACTTATGCACAGCAGAGGGGCTGTCATGGCCCACCCAAGGGTCCCCCAAAAGGGGACCCTGCACTAGAGCATTACAGAATTATCCACACTGCTGCAAGAAACAGTCTCAAACTGGCTCCCTGTAGGACAGGCACCAGGGTGTTTCCACCTGCCCAAGGGTACATTAATCCATGGGATTCTGTGCTTTTCAGTGTAGTGGTGGGGGATCCTCAGTACCAAGAATTCAAGATAGAGGGGAGCAATAAGCTGTGATTGGGACCCCCAAAAGAATGATATACTTCTACCTAACCCCTGTCACTCTCTCCTCCCAGGCCCCATAGCACATCTCTTTTTCTAATTATTTCTTTAGTCTCTCTTCCTTTCTCTTTGACTCTTTTAATATTAAATAAAAGATACCAATTTTTGGCACCGACATCTAACCTCGTTTGGTTTCATTCAGACTTTTGGGGTATATTTCAAATCTTTCTCAGTCTGATTGGTTTTCTTCACAGATGTTTCATTTCTTTTGATTTTCTGTGGTTAAACCAATTCATAACATCTCTCCAGGTCCCTCTGCAGAGCCCTCCTACCCTCCAGCAGATCCACACTCGCACCCAACTTGGTGTCACCACAGCTCCATGATGCCCTGAAGTGTCTCAATGGTCTCCATGATTCCAGGAGGCTCCATAGTTTCACAACAGCCTCCTGGTTCCCCAACACTCTTGAGTCACAATGGCCCTTTCATTCCATGGGGCCCTTCGGTGCCACAACGGCCTTTGGTTCCCCAAGGCCGTGCAGTGTCCCAATGGTCTCCCAGTGCAGCAATGCTCTCCTTGGTTCTGCAGTGTCACAATGGCCTCTTGGTCCCATGGGGCACCACAGTGCCAAAATCATTTATTTCATTCCATGAGTCCCTGCAGTGGCATCATGGTCCCTTGGTCATATGAGGTCCTGCATTGTCACAGTGGTCTCTGTGGTTTCATGAGGCCTACAGTGCCACAATCATCACAGAATTGCAGAATCAACCAGGTTGGAAAAGACCTTTGAGATCATCAAATCTGACCTGAGACCCAACACAACCTTCTTCCCCAGATCATGGCACTCAGGGCTGTGGGACCACAGGGTTTCTGGACGGTTGCAGGACAGACTTAGGAACTTATTATTTGCTGGTTTTTAGGACACATCCAGTCTTTCCTTAAACACCTCCAGGGACAGTGACTCACCAACCTCCCTGGGAAGCCCATTAGAATACCAAACCACCCTTTCTATGAATAATGTTTCCTAACGTGCATCCAAAATCTCCCCTGGTGCAGCTTGTCCGGTCGCTGTATTCTGGGAGAAGAGCTGAGCCCTCACCTGGTGTCAGGAAGTTATAGAGAGTGATGAGGTCTCCCTGAGCCTCCTCTTCTCCAGGATAAACAACCTCAGCTTCCTCAGCCCCTCCTCAAAGGACTTCTCTTCTAGGTCCCCTCACCAGCCTTGTTGCCCTTCTCTGGACACACTCCAGTCCCTCCATGTCCTTCCTAAATTGGGGGCCCAGAGCTGGACACACCACTCGATGTGCTGCCCAACCAGTGCTGAGTACAGGGGAAGAATCACTGCACTGATCCTGCTGGCCACAACATTCCTGATCCAGGTCAGGGGACTTTGGCCTTCTTGGCCATCTGGGCACTCTGCTGGCCCATGTCCAGCCTGCTGTCCATCAGTGGCCCCAGCTCCCTTTCTGCCTGGCTGCTTCCAGCCACTCTGCCCCAGCACCACAGGGGTTGTTGTGGTCAAAGTGCAGGACCCAGCACTTGGTATTGTTAAAACTTACCTTGCTGAATTTGGGCCCTGGATCCAGCCTGTCCAGGCTCCCCTGCAGAGCCCTCCTACCCTCCAGCAGATCCACACTAACACCCAGCTTGGTGCCATCTGCACATTTGCTGATTGTGCACTCAATGCCCTCATACAGGTCATCAATGCAGATATGGAAATCCACACTGGCTGGCTCTGATCCCTCAGCCATCCTGTAGGTGCCCTGTGATGGCACTCAGGGTGATCTGTTCCATCACCTTACTGGGCACTGAGCTCAGACTGACAGGTCTGGCAGATCCTCAATCCAGCCCTTCTTGGGGATGGGCTCACATTGGCACCTCCAGTCCTCTGGGACCTCCCTGGTGAGCCAGGACTGATGATATATGATGGAGAGCAGTTTGGGAAGCTCATCCAGCAGTTCCCTCATCCCCCTAGGATGGATCCCATCTGGTCCCAGAAACACCTGTGAGCATCTGAGTGGCTCAGCAGGTCCCTAGCTGCTTCCTTCTGGATTTCAGGGAGTCTGTTCTGCTTCCCTTCCCCATCTACCAGCTCAGGAGATCACTTGTCCTGAGGACAAAATGTCTTACACTTGAAAACTGAGGCAAAGAAGGGGTTAAGTTCCTCAGTCTTTTCTTCATCTTGGGCAATCATATCTTCCCCCAATAAGGAAATCAAGGCTCTCCTTGTCCCTGCATTTCCTGCTAATGTGTTTATAAAATAAGTTTTTTTGTCCTTCACAAGACATGGCCAGGCTATATCCTAATTGAGGTTTCACCTCTTATTTTCCTGGATGACCTAACCACATTAATAAACACTTCCTGAGTTGCCTGCCCCTCTGTCCAAAGGTGATGCAGCTTCTTTTCTCCCTGAGTCCCTGGAAAAAGCTCTATGCCCAGCCAGACCAGTTGTTTTCATTGCTACCTGACTTTTGGCACATGGGACAGGCTCTTTCTGCTCCCTCAAGATTTCTTTCCTGAAGTGTCTCCATCCTTCCTGCAATAGTTTGTTTTTAAAGACTGTTTCCCTTAAAAAAATCAGCAGACCTCAGAGAGGCACCTGGGGGTCCAGGAGGGCACTTGGAAGTCATGGAGGAGAATCTGGGACCCTTCGGGGTCCAGGCGGGCACTGGGGGGCTCTGACGGGGCTCTCTGGGGCGCAGGGGATGATGGGAGTTGTAGGCGCAGGTATAATACAGTTTAAAGGGGCTGTGGAGCATCATGGGAGCTGTAGGCACTGCTGCAATGACTCCCTGTGAGGCGCGGAGCATGATGGGGGATGAAGTCTCAGCTGGAATGGCGTTTTACCAGAACCGCGGAGCATGATGGGTGCTGTAGTCCCAGAAGTAGATCTGGTAAAGAGTATGGGATCGGGGAGGGCACTACGGGGACACTTTTGCCTCTGAACCGCGACTTGAGGTCCTCAGAGGAGAATGGGTACGGTTCGGGAGAGGTTGGAGGGATCTTGGGGAGCTCTAACCGGGCTCTTCAGTGCGCGGGGCACGACAGGAATTTTAGGCGACTGACTGGGTTATGAGGTGCTCTGAGCTCAGGGGGATGGCAGGAGATGAATTCCCAGAAGTGGCTTTAACAGACATCTCTGGGGTTGGGAGCGTTCAGGTTATTCTGGGACATTTTTGGGAGGTTCCCAAATGGACGCTGGGGGGACACTTAGGGATCCTGGAGGTTCTGGAGGACATCTATTGGACATATGGGGGGGGAAAAACCAGGGATAAGTGGAGCGCAGGGCATGATGGGTATTGTAGTCCCGGCTCCAATGGGGCTCTATTTTGCCGCGGGGCATGACGGGAGTTTGAGGCAGAAAGGTAAGATGGCGCCGGCTCAGGGCACCACCGCTGAGGCCCCGATCCCCGGCGCTGAACCTCCTTGCTGGCACCTTGGGCTGGCACACACCTGAGGAGTGTGTCTGTTTTCCATAGAGAAAATCAGGAGTTTTAGATTGATTCAAAAATAACAAAAAGGAAAAATTCCTCTTTCCCTGAGAGCAGCCACCTCTCCAATCAAAGCAGGTCCCAGGTGAGTGAGGACAGAGAGGATGGGATTTGGAATGTGGAGCAAGGTTGTTCATACTGGGTCAGACCACAAGGCACAGCTTGTCTTAGCAGGCCAGACATCCTGAGGAGACACCCTGGATCAATATCAATCACAGAATGCTGCAATCACCTCTGCTTTAAAGAGAATTGTTACAAAATCCATCCTTTAAAATAGGAATGGATATTTTGAAGAAGCACTTCGAAGTATTTTTCCATAACTATTGTAGGAAACTTTTCTAATGAAGTGCACAAGGCCAGAGGGAAATTAAAGCAGAACCATGGTTTGTTAGGAAACCTCTCAAGAACTCCAAGTGAGAATTGAACTCCAAAGTTTCTTGGAAGTTTTAATGGTTCCCATCGAGGAACACAGGTGAGAAAGTGTCCCCAAGCCACAATCAGAGCAGAGAACTGGAGACAGAGATGACAGGTGGGGACAAAGAGAAGCCAAGTCTTGGTGCCCTGGGGCACAGCAGGGTCTGTGCCACCAAGGGCTGTGAGGAGACACCTTGTCCTGAGGCACTGGGGCCTCCTGGCACAGCCCCAGCAAGGCTGGGCACTGTCACCCCTTGTGCTGCCCTCAGCATCCCCCCCATGTCCCAGTGGCCTCAGGGATCTGCTGGTACCAGTCCCTGGAGAGCCTTGGTCAGGAATGGCCCTGGGGGTTACTTCATGCTCCCAGGGACTGCAGGTTTTTACAAGGACTTTGGGTTTTGCTTTTGCCTTGGAGAATCTGAGAGCTTTGTGCAATCATGGCCTCCAATTATCTGCTTTAATTAGTCACTTGAGAGCCTTTGTCAGTAACAACACTCAGTGGGGCTCAATGGCCAATGGCTCAATGCCTCTAGGTGTTTCAGCCTTTTAAAGTTATTTACTTTTTCCTTTCTGCACTGAGTCTCAGAGAACTGGTGGCACCCAGGTAAAGTGGGAGTTTCTTTTTTTCTTTTTTTTTTAAGTAATCTAAAACTCCAAACTTTTGCCCCTGAAAACAGACACACTCCTCAGGTATGTGCCAGCCCAAGGTGCCACCAAGGAGGCTCCCCTTCCCCAAGGCAGAACCCTGCAAGGAATGTTTGAGACCTTTGCACTCCTTGGTTCCCTGAGGCCTTGCAGTGTCACAAAGGCCCCTTGGTTCCACGAGGTTCATTGGTGTCACCATGGTCTCCTTGGTTCCATGAGGCATCACAATGCCTTGGTTCCATGAGGTTCCTGCATCACGACTTCCCCTGTGACACAGCAGAGCTCATCTGTTCTGTCCATCAGCTGGGGCCATAACTCAGTACATCTTCCCCCTCTCAGGATTTGCTGAGATAACCAAGGCTGGACATCTGTCCTGTCCTGAGTTCTCTCTGGTGCCAGGGAGGTGGAATTCCTAGTTGACCATGATCATCTTGCCTTGAGAGCAGACTGAATGGAGATAAGCCTTGAATTCCTGAGTGACACACATTCATTTTACAAACTATAAATGTTGCACAAAACTCTCACAAAGCAGAAGTCTTCTGCATAGTCTCTGCAAACAGGTAAGGCTTATCCCCCAAGTCTGGGTGCATTTTTGTGGTTACTTTTCTGGAAGTTGAGTGAAAGAGCTCCATGTGTACTCCCTCAACATTTTGGTGGCAAGTGACATTGACTCCTGATCACTGCTATTTCTTCACTAAGTGTGATAGAGGTAACTTCATTGTGCACTGTGTTTTTATGTATCTGTACTTCTTTTATTTATCCTGTGCAGTAAGGAGTCCATTTAAGGTCTCTTGTCTGTTAAGATTAAGGCCATTCAGTAAATAATTTCTTTTATAATATACCTAATTTTCTATTCTTAAGAACTTAGGAGGAAAAGCAATTTGGGGTGCAGGTGGCCAGAAACAGCTACTGCCAGAAACGTGAGCATAACCATGCACAAGGAATTTCATTGCAGGAATAGTTTTAAACAAAGACATTAGAAAGGGTGATTCTGTGATAGATGTGAACACAATTAAGATGTTGACTGATGTGGAATGATTAGAGAAGAACTGGAAGAGGAAATCTGGGAAGAATGGGAAGGCCATAGAATCAGCTGGTCTAGTGAAGAGATGTCCTTAGACATGGCCATTTAAACAGGAGAGGTGGAAACACCCAAATGAAGAGGGACATGAAACAATAGACAGTATAATGGTAACACAGAGGAGAAGAGTATAATGGTAACAAATGGTAGAGGTGAAGGACAGTGTTTCTTCTCCTGCTTCCCTACACTTCCAGGAAGTTTCTGTTCTCTCCTGGTGGGAAACCTTTGACATTTCTTAAAGTACTCAAGTAACCCAGCTAATGAGTTGTGCTCATGCCCTTTGCAAGTGTCAGGTCCCCTACAGCCCCAGGGCTCCTGTCCTATAAACATCTGCTTCAGCCCATTCCAAAATTGGGAGTAGCAGAATCCTGGTATCATCAGGGAGCTGAGTCTGGAAGGGACATCAGCTATGTTTTAGTTTTGGTTCTTTGGGGGTCAGGAACTGGTGAGACTCAGAGACACAGAAAAGTTTCTCTTCATGGCCAACATAAAAAATTGTAAATATCATATAATTTTAAAAGCATCAAAACTCTTCTCTCAGCCATATGAGATGACCCAGCAGCATCTGATGTGCCCACTTATCCACAAGGGATATCCATACAGCAATATTTTTAGATATAGACAAAGGTAATTGTAAATGACATAAGTGCAATTAAGATGTTGACTAATGAGTTATTTAAAGTTCTGAAAGACTGGGCAACTCCCTGTAGCTCAAAGTGGGAAGATACTCAATTGAGAGGCATTGGAATGCCCAGAGTGGAGGTAGAGGAGGAAATCTGGGAGCAATGGAAAGGCCATAGATCCAGCTGGTCTAGTTAAGAGATGTTCATAGACATGGCCATTTAAATAGGAGAGGTGGAAACTCATGAATGAAGAAGGACATGAAAAACCTGAATATTGGTGACACAAACAGAGGGAATGATCAATATTTCTTCTTCTGGCACTGTACAATTGCAGGTAATTCCTGCTCTCTTGCAGTAGGAAAACTTTGACATTTCTTAAAAGTACTCAAATGATGGAGCTAATCATCCCACAAGCTGCAGGTCTTGTACAGCCCTGGAGGTCTCCTGTCCCAAAAATATGTGCTTTTATCTAAAACAGGGATCAGCATTGTCCCAGGATCATCAGAGAGCTGAGTTGGAAGAGACCTCAGCAATTCAGCAGCCCAATCTGTAAGAAACAGCCCCACACCAAGTGGTTCAAGGCTTGATTTGGTCTGAATTTGAAAATCCCAAAGGACAGGGATGGGGAAGCTCACTTCCAAAGAAAGGGGTGTACTGATACTTATTGGTCTTAATAGACACCTTCTCAGGATGGCCAGAAGCCTTTCCTACCAGAACTGCCAAAGCACCAGAGGTCACCAAAGTACTGTTACAAGAAATGATACCATGCTTTGGAGTTCCAGCCACACTATCCTCAGACAGAGGGCTAAATTTCATTTCATTTCAAAGCAAATTAGCCACCTGTTTGGTATAGATTGGGAACTTCACACCCCCTATAACCTTCGGTGAAGTGGCCAGGTAGAAAAAGCGAATCATTTTATTTGAATTTGAAACAGCAAATTCCAAAATTAGGACAAGAAGCTCAATTACCTTGGCCCCAGGCTCTTCCATTAGCATTGTCATGGATTCAGACTAAACTGAGGGCAAAAGAGAAACTGAGTCCTTTTGAGATTCTCTATGGAAGGCCATATGTGGTACAACAGGGAACACTGGTCCAAGTAGGGGAAGAAACCCTACACAGATATATGGTGGCCCTGAATAAACAACTCAGAGAAATTGAGAAGCATGTGGCTGGAGCTCGGAGCAGAGAACTAGATGGCCCAGTACACAACACACAACCTGGAGATTATGTGTATGTTAAGTCTTTTACAGAAAAGACTCTGGAGCCTCAGTGGGAAGGAGTGTTACAGGTGCTTCTCACCACTAATACTGCAATCAAGATTAAGGAACAGAAGGCTTGCATTCATCATATGCAAGTAAAGAAGGCTCCAGAAGCTCCTTGGAAAGCAACACTGGGTGATAATGAACTGAATTTGAAATTCACTTGAGAAAGATGAATAGATTTTGGATAGAAATGTTAGCCTGGAGAACTGTCTTTCTCATGATTATGGCCATAACTGTGACCAAAGTTAATGCAACACCACATATATATAGTACAACTGGGAGATTTTTTTGCCATGGAAAAGCTTATGACGCTTACTCCCGTAGGATGTTATCCCAAATGATGAAGGTTACCAATGCAACTCTTGGGGAAGGGAGAAATGTTTGGGGTTGTGAATAAGCATTTGTTCAGGTTGTATTTCATAATTATCACCAGAATCCTATGAACGACTTTGGATTGATTCAGGATGTTGTGAGACCTGTTTGTCTACCTGTCCTGAGTTTAGACTTAAAATTGAAGGTGTGCAGTTAAGGGGTATAGATTAGATTACAATATTACTCAGGATTGTGTTGAACCCCAAATAGATGAGACTGCAGAAAATCCACTGACCCAGAGACCAGAAGAAACCACAGTCACTCGAACCCAAACTACCTCAAGGAGAACAATGCAGCCAATAATTACCAAAATTGGACCTTGTGCTATTAAGAGAGTAGGGACCCAAAGATGATTACTGAATCCAGAGTGGTCCCTGAAGTGAGTAGAAATGGAAATACAAGTAAATGCTTCTGCTATACAATAAGAATGTACCCCAATCCTTACCACTTCCTTTATGGATCAGACCACTTGGTTACAGAAACATGCTCCTGATATGCTCAGACAGAAAAGAGATCTTACTGGGATACTAGGGACAGGATTGGGAATCTTGAACACTATGGATTCAGAAGGGTTAATGAATAAATTGGCTGCAACTGGTAGCAACACAATTAAATTACAACAACCTCTACAATCTTCTCTACTAGCCTTAGGTACTAGACAGTGGAAATTTTCCAAAATATTACCTGAGTGGGAAAGTATAGAAGAACAAGACCACGGACTAATAGTGAATGCAATGGGAGGGGCTAATGAAAACATGTCCTTAGCCCTTGGATGTGTACAAGCACAATTATGGATGCAATCCGTAGCTGCCTCAATTATTAGGGAAGATGGTAAAGGCACATTCCCTGCGGAGATTCGCAGAATAGTTTGGGATAATGCTTCTGATTTAGAAAAAGAGCTCCAGTCATGGTGAGTCCTAGTTAATTTCACTTATGATCCTGTAACAAGTATGGGAACTGCCTTTGTTCTAACTATACATAATGCAGCAGTGAATCTGACACATCCAATAATTACCTTAGGATTGAACCATGAAGGAACCATCCTATTCCCTTCCGAGCACAGGAAATGGGCACAGAAGGCCAAAGGGAAATGGCAGACTATTAATATAGAGTCCTGTACATTGAGGAAACAATTGGGGTTTATATGTGAAGGAAACATAAATAATGACCAAGATACCTGTCTGGATACAGAGAAAAGCATTTGCCACTTTTAAGTTCACTTGGCCAACTGGACAAACTTAGTTGTGCACAGAGGCCAGGATTGTGTGTGTCTCAGAACACCATGCTCCACAATTCGGGTAGACAAATTAGCTATAAATGAAACCCAGTCCAATCTGTGTATTTGCAACTTTGTAAGAATTGAAGGTTGTGACTTTTCTTATCAAGCACCTGTGATATTGCACCAATATATAAAAGCAAATCTGACTTCAGTACAGGAAATATCACCTGTACCTGTCAGGATGAATTTGATTTAGTCAAGCAGCTATGGAAGCATAAGGACTTAAAGGAGATTCTCAAAGAAATTAAGAACAAAAGGAGAAGGACTCTGATCACACTACACCACAACACAGAAACCATAGGAAGAGCTTTCAGAAGATTGGAAGTAGACACCTCTTACCGTTGGTGGGATGTGCTCTTCGGATGGTCACCTTAAGGAACTGGAATACTCAACACATTGGTTCATCCAATTATTGTACTATTAATTTTAGTTGGTGTTAGTATGATCATGTCTATTAAAATGTTCATTTGAAATTGGAGGATATTGCAACAAGTAGCAATTCTAACTTTATTGATGAGAGAATTCAGTGCAGCTTTAAGAGGCATTGTGCCTCAGTATGAGGATAAAGGACTTAGGTACTAGTAAAAGAACTTACTAATTTTATAGAAAAGGGAGGAATGAGCCATAATATTCATACTATTATTTTATGTTTTTGAGAATTGCATGTTTAGGGAATGAGTTATGGGGTAGATATCTTAAAAAACTTAGGAGCTAGAGGTTAGGAATGTAACCCTTAAACATATATATCCTAGCAGGGGGATTAGAAGTTGATAAAGTCTGGTCATACAATATGCAGAACCAGCAAAATATACATATGGAAACAATAAGTGAAACTGATATACATTAGAAAATGCTTAGAGTTAGCCAAAAGAAACCCATCAATTATAAATTTTGACACTGAAGGCAATAAATGAATAAAGGGACTAACAAGTCAGGTAGTCATGGTAACGAGACAGAGGTAAAGAGTTTAGAGCAAGGTAGATGATCCTTACTTCATCTCTTACAACCCTTCAACTCAAATTGAAGACCACCTCCCCAAAACCAAGGGAATACTACGCAGCCACAATGAGTATGCAGCTAATTTTAATACTAAGTGGGGAAAGGGCGGTGACAGGTAATAAATGTGTATAGATGTTTTTGAATATGCATGATTTCTGTGAATAAATGAATGACCAAAAACTGCCATGGGTGCACACACCTTTTGGAGACATCCCTCATGCTCACCCAGCACTGAAATAAACATATCCTTTTGACTAAATTGGGTGAAAGGCATTTTCCTTGCCTTTCATGCATCACAATGAATATCTCTGATCAGCACCCACAGGTGTTGTGCACTCTGATGATACAAGGCACCATACCACCTCAAGTTCAACTCGGAGGTTTGGCAGCCTGGGGAGTGCGAATTGAGGCAAATTTCTGATCGGGGTTATTGAGGTGAAGGGCAGGAATTATCCTATGATGCCTTTACAGTGGTTGACTGATACCCCTGTTTGTCAGAATCAGTTGTCCATACCAAAAATTAAGTTGATAGCCCTTCGTCAATTGGTTCAAATGCAGTGATGGAGAGCATGGGGGCATTGCAGCCTGGCATGCCTTTGCCCACCATCCTCCCTGCTGGATGGGACATTTTGGTCATTGACTTGAAGGATTGCTTTTTCACAATCCCTTTGTGTCCTGAAGATAGGCCAAAATTTGTTTTTACGGTGCCTGCAGTGAACAATTCTGAGCTAGGGCAGAGATATCAATGGAAAGTTTTGCCACAGGGTTGTCATTGTAGCCCGACACACTGCAGCAGGCTGCAGCAAGGTCTTTCTACTCATCAGGTATACCAAGTAGATCCTTCCATTGATATCACTGTGTTTATCACCAATCTGGATTTACATCCTACAGGTGTCACTGGCCAGCGGAATGACACATGGTCTGATCCTTTGCATGTTCTGGAGTGGGTTATTATGCCGCATCAGCTGCAAAAGACAACAAGGATGGTGTTGGAATTGTTTGCCCGACTGATAATCAAATTTTGTCTACGATGCGTGCACTTGGTAGCAGTGGACCCCGCAAGGATTGTATTTCCTGTGGAGCAGGATTTCTTTGAAGGAGGCTTTGTTAATAATGTTTCTTGCAAAGTGCACTGCAAGATTTTACAGGACAGATTGCTTGTCATCTGCCCAGCCATGAGCTACTGCAAGTAGCAAAGACAGCTGTCTTTGAGACCCAAAAGTAGTCGTGTGCCAGTGCAAAGAAGTACTGCTGCTTTCATTGACAGATCAGGAAAAATAGGGAAGGCCACTGTTACCTGGGAGGATGAATCTGATTGGCAAATGCTGGAAGGCCATGTGTTGGAGTCAGTGAGTTAGGGGTCTCTATGAATTCTTCAGAGAGAAGTCAGAGTGCAGGGACTCAATAAGTCTTAGAGTGAGTTCTGATGTCTTTAGTGAGTAAAAGGTCTGGATTCCACAGCAGTAGCTTCTGTTCTGCTAAAGGTTGCAAAAACACTGATATCTTCAGTAGAGGCTCTAAGCCCACAGTTGTTGACAGGACTTAGACATAATAGAGTTACAGCAAGACTATTGCTTGCATTTCTTAGATAGATTCTATGTGTAGTGTTATACATAACCTAGTGAGCTAAGAGACTAGAATTCTAATGGGTTAAAGAGTGGTGGTCTGAGTTTGCATCTTAGCTTGTTGGAAAAATGCTATATAACAGTATGTATTAGGAGAGGTGTTGCTTTTAGCCATTCTGGCTTCTAGCCATTTGCTTATTGCTACTGCTTTAGCCATTGCTTGCCATTATTTTTGGTATTGCCTTTTGAGACTGATGTGCTTTGTAATAAGATGTGCTTTGTAATAAATTATCTTTTTAACTATTAGCTGCTTTGCTTATTTAGAAGATTACCTGACAAGTAAGAGCCTAAGAACTCAGAGCAGGAGCCTATAGAGCTCTGGGAGTTAGGTGCCTGTAGAGCACCTGGGGGTCAGAAAGAACCTCCACATCTGGAATTCACATGTTTGGCATCAGTATGTTCAAGGGTGCCACTGCCTCCACTGGCCTTTTGGATGGTATGGGAATGGGTTTAGATCACTGTTCCATCCCTGCCCCTTAGGCAACTCACAGCAACTGCAAATCTCCAGCCACATCCCCACAAAGCCATTCTGTAGGATGTCAAAACCTGCTTTTCTCAAGCCCCTCATTCCTTCTGCTGCTGCCCTTCCCTCTTTCAGTTCCCCAGCAGCCTTCCAGCCCAGAAGCTGCTGAGCTCTCAGGATGCTCGGTGCTCTCCAGCTCCCACAGCTCCATCATCTCAGGCTCACTGGCATCCAGGAAGTTCAGCAGAGCTCCCTGCCCTGCTGCTCTCTGGAAGGTCTCTGCCAGCCCAGGTTTCTCCAGGGCCCCCATGCCATGGCCAGGAAGGGGAGTGGAGGCACTGGGGGCAGATGCACACCCATTCTTAGCATCCCATCATTTCTGGCACAGCTAAAGAGCAAAATCAGGACTTGTTCAAACTTCAGTGAAAGGATCAGATCCTGTCAGGGATACATTGGGCCCTTTCTCATCAAGGCTGACATCAAGTACATGAGCCTTTGATTGGACATTCTCTTTACCAAAGCTGTTGTTCACCTGCCTCCTCCTGCACTCCACAGCAAGCCCAAAACAACTGCAGGTGCTGGTCCTGCTGCAAAGGCAATCGTGTGGCTGGGCTCTGGGCTGCTCTCCCCATGGCCACCTCCCATCCCTTCTCTTTGGACAAAGCCATACCAGGGCACACAGCTGCCCAGAAGCTGATGAAGTCTAGAAACAGCATCAGAGACAACTGTGCAGAAGGCCATGGCTGTTCACCTCAGAAGCTGAGACAATCTGGAACTGACTGTGCAGGACTGCCGGCTCCAGTACACAGCTTTTTCTTTCCCAAGCACACAGAGTCGACAGAACACACCACCAATGCATAGACATGGTTCACAGATACCCGTAGGCTACTAAATGTAGGAGGATTGCTTGGCCAGATTGGACAACTTGAGCTGCTCTGACTGCTTGTTGGGGTGTTCTCAGCAATAAGGCAGAGCACGAGCCACGTCAGAGCCCAGAAACCATTCAAAGACCCCTCCTGCTCTTAATACACAATGAGGATGTCAAATCTGCTCTATAGCCCCATTGCAAAGACAGCCTGAAGTGCAGTGTCCATCTAAGCTCTTCCTTGGCTCAGTTGCTTCCATGGGCTCACACCAAAGGAAAAGATCTCTGAGCTCTGCCTACAGGGCATAAACTGAAAATCTACTGCACAGGACTTAGCTTGGTCTCCTTACCTTATGTCCTTTTCCCTCAGAATTGAGCTCCCTGATATTTCTTACGTGGTTATCACAGCCAGTGCCCTTCTTACCATTCTCCTGCTCTCTGCTGCACATCTGCTGCATATCTTGTATGGCTTAGTAGGAGGAGAGCTCTTCTGGATGAGGGGCAAGGCCTTGGAGGGAAGGAGCATAGAAGGATTTGCCAGGGAAAACCTCTTGGCAATAGGGTAGCCAGTCAGGCCTGCAAAGAGAAGACACAAAATATAACATAAAATAATGCAAACCCAAAGCATCTAAAGCTCCACGTTGCATGGGACACATTTCCTGGAAACCTCTAAATAGCTGCCTAGGGAAACATGCTCCTGCAAGCAGCCCCCGGGCAGGCCAGGGCCACACCCTGACCCTCTTGCACAGAGCTCCCAGGGCAGCAGCCTGGCCTCAGGGCTGCCCTGGGACAGCCGGGAGCCCAGAACCCTGTGATTTCCAGCAATGGCTCAGCTGCACATGCAGCCTCCTGATCCTCTCCCTGCCCCACAGCTGAGCAGCCCTACAGATCCACGGGGCACTGGGAGCAGCACAGCTCATGGCAGGGGGCACCTGCAGGGCAGAACTGTTCCCTGGCAATGTGCACAGGCTCTCCAGGCTGGAACAAGACCCTTCCTCCTGCCAGAGAGTGGCCCAGCTCCCACCTTGCATCTGTGTGAGGCTGAGCCATGCTCACAAGGGAACAAGTGAGTTAGATGACCTTCCTCCTTTATCATACCATATACGTGTCCAATGGTTGAAGATCTAGAGGGACTTTTGAATTATTGAGAAAAATGCTTTGGTTTTATATTTTTAGGGATCTAGACTGTGTTTAATTTCTCTGAACACTACTGAGTTATCATGTCTGAAGGGAAAGGTGGAAAGCTCCAATGATAAGAGGGGAGGAAAGATTTCTTCTTGATGGTGGCCTTTTGTAAATACCCAGGAAAGACCACACAGCTGTGACTTCTATTTCTGCAAACCTCAAAGAGCTCTCAGCAAGCAGGCAGCCCTTGCTGGTGGTTTTATAGCACCGTAATATCATCCTCAGTGTTGGACCCAATCACCAAGCAGAGGAAGAACAGGAAATTCATCTGTAGTGAGACAAAACATTGATGGCTAAGAAAGAAACAGGACTTGCATCTCCTGACCATGTTCAATTTGTGGCCATCTGTAGCCACAGTCTCTGTCCTGGCTGACAGTATGAGTGATTTGGCTACTGTCAAAAAGGAGAAAGCAGAGCACACTAATGATAGAATATTGTGATGCCATGGGCGTCCTTGTAGGATCACCTGTAGCTGTCAGCCATCAACTCTGACACAGGGCCAGCACTGACCACCATGGACCAATTTTCCCTGAACACTGCTGGGATTTTTCTACATTTCGGTCAGGCCTTCAGCTCCTTTCTATCCTCACCTTTTCCTTCTGTGGCCTTTCCTTTTCCAGTAGAATCCATGTTTGAACCCATGCTTGTGTCTCACAGAAGTATCTCCATTGAATTTGGGAACTCTCTGGGATAGACAGTGAAAGGAGCTGGTCCCCAGCCCTAGAATAAGGTGGGGTGACTCCAATGGCCAGCAGTGGGCACAGACAGCAGAGCCAGACGTGTCTCCTGCTGCGTCTCCAGCTGCTGTGTCCGTGTCACCCACAACCTTCCCAGCCCCAGCGCGGGGCTGCCCCTTTGTGACGCGCTCGCCCCTGGTTCTCTTGTTTCCAAGGCCACAGAACCCCCACCCCAGCTCCATCCCTTTGCCTTCCCTTCCCAAGGGCATCCAGCCCTGGGCCTGGCTGGGCCTGAGGGTTTGACACTGTCTAGAAAACTGATGCTTTCCAAAGCTACTTTTCAAGGCCTTCATTTCTGTCATTCCCACTCAGTTCTGGGCTGCAGCTTGTTGGCTGGGATTTTGTTTATTTCTCTTCGCAACAAATAAAGTGCTGGGACACAACCAGGTGTTGGAAGTAAAAGGAGCTTTGCACTCCCCAGTAGATGACCCCTGAATTCAGTTGGCCGATATCATTAGGGAACAAACTGACCATCCAAACATTACACCTTTGCTCTACTTCATTGCTTCAGGGGTTTATTCCCTGCTTTCTTTATTGCAGAGACACTGAAACACAACATAAACAGGATTTGCCTCAAAATATTTCTGATCTTGGTGCTTCCTGACAATTCAAAATTTTCTTAATGGAAATAGCATGGGCATGTTCTTCTGAAATACTCTTCAACAGAGTGGTTAAAACTCATCATGCTTGATTTGGCAGAACTGAGCATGAGCCAAAGGACCAGTGGGTCTTGTGGGTGTCCAGGGTTTTTTCCCTGGCTCCTTTGGGGGTGCAAAAACCCCCCTGGCAAACCCCTCAGATACCCCTGAGTGCTGCCCAGGAGCTGCAGGGGCTGGATTTGGCTCCTTGGGAGAATCTGCCCACACTGAGAGAAGAGACACAGAAAATAATGATGAGTAGAGTGTAAATTAGAATGTTAGAACGTAGATAAATAGGTTTTCTTGAATGTTTATGATAAGGGACACGTGGCCAAGATGGAGAATTTGGGGGGTGGACACCTTTTCCTCCTTCTTCTCCATGTCATCCATGTTGGGTGACACGTTGGCACTCTTGGCTTGGATGGGGTCAGGGCTGGACCATTCAATAAAATTGTATTGTATTGGGAAAATTTTGTAAACATGTAATACGTAGTACTAACTATATAAGGTAAGCCCTGCCTTCACCAGGCAGATTCCACCATGGATGCCAGGCTGAGCAGACCGCTGCTGGCCAGGCAAAAGGTCCCAGAGATAAGAAATAATAAACAGTCCTTGGGAAAAGAGAAAACCGTCTCCGGCAGTCTCTCTTCGGCGGCTTCGGGGAAAACCAGGGTTTGAACCACCTTCGTGTCCCTCTGGGGTGATCTCGGAACAAAGGAGAAACCCCAGACTGGGACAGGTCTGATCTCTTTTCCTGCATCAGCAAAATTATTTCTTCAAGTCTCATCTCTCCTACCTCCTCAAAGAAGCTTTTCACTCTTCATTCGCTGCTCCCAATATTTAGAGGCCCAATATGATCAGTGTGTCTGTTGGGTGGAAATTGGCCATGCAAAGGTTCTCCTTCATTGTGGCAGGGGTTTATTCCTGCTTTCTTTCCTGCAGACACACCCAAACCCAACACTGCAACACCAGCCTCAAAATGATTCTCATTTTGACTTTCCCTGAAAATTCAGACCATTCTCATAGTGTTATCTGTGGGGGTTAAAGTCGGGTGGACGGTCATCAGGACAGACTCAGGAGCTTGCTATATTCTGGTCATGAAGTTTGTAGTTTATTGTAAGGGCGTGGGTATATGAGGGAGTGAGTGTAAGAGAAAATAAGAGAGCAGAGAGACTAGAGCATAGAGAGAATAAGAGAGAGGATAAGGGAGTGATTTACCGTTTACAACACAATAAGTATTCTTCTGTGTTGAATATTCTAATTTCCATTAACCAATCTACTATAAAATACTAATTTCCTAATATTTGCATGCAACTTATAGGAATTGCACTATGACCATGTTTTATGGCTTTCTTATATATAAGCCTTATCTCTAAACCTTCCCTGCCATACTTGGACCAGGATGTCTGTTAGCTCCTTGGTATTTGTGGCATTTGGCATTATCTAAACAAAGGAAGAGGCCTTAAACCTTCACATCTATTTCCTCGTCCCCAACAGTTTCCCTGTTCCCAGGGACAGGCTCCAGGGCTGGGCTCTCACTTGCACAGAATGAAGAAGAGCTGCTGCACTTGCCAGTGGCTCAGGGGGCTCACGATCAGTGCTTTGAATGCAGCTTTTGTGCACACTCTGCCTCCCTGAGCCGAGCAGCATTCCTGGGCATGGACACCCCTGCTGCAGCCAACATCCTCCCAGCACAGCTGCAGGAACGAGATTGCAGCAAGCCCTGCCTGAAGGAGTCTCCAGTCTGCTGCAGCCCTGCACCTGCAGTGGAATCACCTTGTGCTGCCATGGGGGAGCAAAGGGGGTGAGGGGCTCTTTGCAGATGAGGGTTTCCTCAATGTGCTGCTGCTGCTCCTCCCTGGGCCTGATTCAGCTGCTGGTGCCTTTCCCTGCAGCTGTATCAGGAGCCTGCCTGGAAAAATGACACTGCCAGTGCACCCATCCCTACCATGGCTCTGCCCACAGGGCGTTCTGCCTACCAAACTGCTCCAGGTCAGGTGATGTTAGACAACATGATAATACCTTCAAACAATGCATTTTCCACATTCTGCCAAAATCATGGCCACACAGTCCACATGTTGGGGGCAGACTGCTGTTGGCAGAATGGGGGCAGCCCCAGCAGCTGCTCTCCCCGTGGCTGGATGGCCATGGCAGTGGAGGTGAGTCTCTCACCATGCCCACTGCTCTGGCACCCAGTACTCTGCAGTTGTTCCCACTGAACTCAGGGTGCTGCTACTGCACCAACATCACTTCACACATTTGATAACAAAGACTTGGAATGGCATACAGGACTTGCCCAAAGAGCTACTAAAAAAAAAAAAAATAAAATTGGAGGGGGCAGGGGAGTTAGAATAGTTCACTCCTTCTAATACAAGCATACATGGATTTAAGGAGGGACATTGGGCTAATCATACTGGGGAGTGGTTTGAAAGCCTTGTCTCTAGCCAGATTTTTTTCAGGAGAAAGGAGTAGATATGATTTTGCAACACGTCTGTGAGCAAGTCTGACCCAGAACTCAAAGCACAAGGCAAATACTCCCAAATTTGCTACCCATGGGGAAAGGAAGCAGAAAAGCAGATAAAACAAGTGCCATTGCAGCTAAATTGCCTGCATTTATCTCATGGTCCAACCTTTCTGTACAGAAGCACCTCAATTCAAATGCACAGCTGAAGATCAAGGAATGAAAGTATTTTAAGAGCATTTAAAGCCTGGTTTCCTTTACTTTCAAGGAAAGGGAGATGCTAAATTCCTTAAAAACACCAATGCAGGTCTATTTAGGACTGCATCCTTGAAAACAAGAAATGGAGGTTTTGAGCTGCAGAACTGTTTCCACTGGAAAACCCCTTTCAAGACCAGAGAATCCCCCTAATAACCTGAGGCTGCTAACACGGCCAAGGCCACCACTAAAGCATATCCCAGGACAGGATGCTCTTGGCCTTCCTGGCCACCTGGGCACTCGCTGGCTCATGTTCAGCCACTGCCAAACAGCACCCCCAGGACCTTTCCTTCAGGGCAGATTTCCAGCCACTCTGCCTCCATCCTGGAGCCTCCCATTGCTGTTGTGGCTGAAGTGCAGCATGGGGCACTTCACCTTGTTGAACCTCATACAGGTGGCCTCAGCCATTGGTCCAGCCTGTCCAGGTGTCTCTGCAGACACTTTCTACCCCCCAGCAGATCAACAGTCCCACCCAGCTTGGGTGCCTCTGTTCCCAGGAAAACACGCTGACCTGTTCGGCATGGACAATTTTGTGCAGAGCCCTGGCATTGGGAGTGGAGGTCTGGGCTCCCGGCCGGCTCAGGGGGCCTTGGCCCAGGAGCCCCAGCAGGGGCAGCTGAGCAGCGCTGCCCCCAGGGTCACTGCCAGGGAGGAGGACAAGGGGAAGGGCCAGCAGGGCTCAGCCTCACACAGAGGTAAGGTGGGAGCTGGGCCGCTTCTAGTGGCCACCCTTTAGATGGGTTGATTGTAAACCTGTGTGTTCACCTCACTCACTTTGTCCCTTTGACCTGATCTATAACTTCTCATTCCCTATCAACAACTCAGATGAAGGCAAGGAGTTCATGGAGTGCGGCATGTACTGTACACACTCTGAAGCTTCATCTGACTCTGCATCAACAGCCCTGCACGGCCGGGAAGGACAGAGACATGCTGGAGCAGGAGCCCAGCACGGACACCGAGGGGCAGCGAGGGCTGGAGCAGCTCTCCTGCAAGGAAAGCCTGGCACAACTGGGCTTCTTCAGCCTGCAAAAGAGACTTAGACTTAGGCTTGGCCCAACTGCAGCCTTCCGGTACCTGATGGCAACCTACAAGAAAGCTGGACAGGAACTTTGTATAAGGGCAGGCAGAGAGAGCACAAGGTATGAGAGTCTGTCCGAGCCTCTCGTCTGTTTCTGCCCAATGACCCTCGCCTGAGGCCTGCGCTGGCCAGGGATGGGAGGAACGCCAAGTGACTGTTCCGCAGGTGATGCCTACCAGGACTGGTTTCTCATGACAACTAGTCACGGGGCGCTGACTCAACAAAGCTCCCACAGATGGAAGAACAATGGACTGGTCAGTATGGGCTGCCCTGCGTATGTTCATAACAACAAAGATGGTTTGGTGTGCCTCGAAGCATCCTGTTTCCACCTGTTCCTCAGCGTAACGAGCTCCACATACAATAGTCCATAAATATTCCCAACTTTTGGCCAGAAGCCACTCGCTTTGGGAAAGGACTATAAAAGTGACTTTCTCAGAGGAGACCCCTGAGATCTCCCCAGGCGGCAACAGACATCTATTGGCTGCTCCACGAGGATTCGTCTGCCCGTCTTGGTAGCTATAATCCCGACCCCCCTTTCTCTCTCTCTCTCTCTCTGTGCCACTATCCCATTTTTGGTTGGCACTAAATAAAGTGCATTTCTGTAGAAGTAAACTGGTTTTGTCCCCTGCTGTGTCTTTTGTGCTCTGAGATCCATAAAAGAACCAGTCACGACTCCCGCTCGGGTTGGGTGGACCGTGACATTATTTGGGTAGTCAGCAATTGAATTCCTGATACTGGTGGAGTTGGGGTTTTCTGTGCACTTTGTACCAGGGGAAGACCTGTGCCATTTCAGCCGCACCTAGCCTGTCAGTGCCGTAAGGACTGAACAGTGTTAGAAAGCAAGGGAGGTGGTATTGGGTCCTCCCCGCAATCTGCACACAGACCCAGGTGGATAATCAACTCCATTTCAGTTATCGGAGTATTTTTTAAAGGATCTCAACTGAGCAAAAGATGGGACTTGTGTTTTTTGTTGTTTAGCTGCTTGGTGTAGTCGAGGATACACCCATTGTGCAACTAAAGAGAACTTCCCAAGCGGTTTGGTCTCCTCAGCCACCCAGGGACGAGAGGGGGTTGACCCCAGCAGAAGTCTGGGTGATAAGTGTTGACCTCCCTGAAGTGGTTTTTTCCCCCTCGCAAATAATCGTAACTCAGAGGTTACAGTTGTTGTACCATTATTGTAATTGACTACTTGGGATCGCGAAGAGACAAGTGGTTTTTGTAATTAAGTTAATACCTCCCAAGTAGTGTGTCTCTTCACCCACTCCAGGGACGAGAAGGGATTCACAGTTTCAGCTGTGCTTTTTGTGTAACTTTAAGTGTGTCTCCCTGAGAGTGGTTTTAGTCCCTTCATAAAAATGTCTGAAAATTATAAAGCTGCATTTTACGCTTTACTAGCTAAGTATAATGCCAGACCCTCCCAAGGGGGGGGGAAGATTGGGCACACAGTAATTGGTTTAATTTAGAAAATGTGATTGATAGGATACATTCTTTGCAACATGAAACAAAATTCAAACTGAGCAAGAAAAATAAAACCACACTTTGCTCAGTTCTAGGCGCTTGTCTTTCAGCTGCTGTAGAATCTCGTTTTAAACGAGTGAGTGAGGAAAGTGCAGTGATAGACTCCTTGCAAAACCTAGTGGAAGCTTTGCAGAAACTATTACAGGAGAAAACAAACCAACTAGAGCAGGAAAGAAATCAGGTACAAACTCTGCAAAACCAACTAGAGCAGGAAAGAAATCACAACTATTTGCTACAACTATCACATACCTCACAACATGCAGATACACCTAATGAAACAGAAGAAAAGGAAACATATCACATAAAGCAGATATACCCACAGAGAGAACTAGTACATGTACAAAATTGTGGGGAAAATTGCTGCTCTAAAATGAGACCTCTCGTTAAAACGGAATATAGATACCTGAACAACGAGGATTTTAACCCCCATATAACCTCCAAAGAAATACCATACACTGCTACTGAATTGGCCAAATTAAAGAAAGAATACTCACGTCTCCCCCAAGAATCTGAGACCGAGTATGTTCTTAGAGTTTCACTCACTGGAGGAGATCAAATTGAATTAAGTGAGCAAGAAGCCAGTGGGCACTGGGGCCTTGGAGCTCTCTTAACAACTGGAAACGCTCGTGTTCCACGGTCCCGAACTCAGCATGCTGGTTTTTGGGCAGGGGGCTTTACACTTTGGAAAGGGGAGACCTTGTAGCTTTAGTTGCTACCCCCGACCAACTCCTAAAAACATTCAAAAAGCTGCCTGCTTGCAAATTATACATGAAATAAAATTCACTGCTGGCCATAAATCACCCATGCAATTACCTGTAAATGTAAAACAATACCCTCCTCCCTCTGGTGCCAAAGTAGAGATCAAACTGGTTATACAGGACTTGCAAAACTCTCCTGTATGGTCAATCCAAAAACCCAAACCTGACACTGTAGCTGTGTACCAATACATAGATGATGTATTGATAGGAGGAGAAGAAAAAGAAGTGAGGGATGTGCAACAGAAAATAGTTTCACACCTAGAAAGCCCTAACTTGCAAATTGCCTCAGGGAAAATTTAAAAGGCTTTTCAGGAAGTGAAGTTTTTGAAGACAGCCACTACTGGGACTGCCCTCCCTGACGGGGTAGCCCAGAAATCCTCAGTAACAGAAGGAACTGTAAAAAATCTGGCAGTAACAGAAACTGAGAACTTGGGCAACAGCAATGACAAACCTGCCTCAGTAATTAAAGCAGCCTCTGCTTTCTCCCCCAAACAAACTTTGTTCACTAATTCTTTGTTTACTGATGCTTATGCTGAACAAATTATTGATGGGGGACGGGGTGACTCTTGGGTTGGAGTGCTGATGGTTATTTGGGGTGTTTTCCAGCTTGAAGTGCGGAGTGCCTCTCTTGTTTGCAACTACACTGACTCTTATGCTGTGTTTAAAGGAGGTACAGAGTGGCTTCTTTCTTGGCAGCAAAATGATTGGGAAGTTAACAGAATTTTGTCTGCATAGTTCCATCATTTTAACCTCTTGCCTCTTTGTGGCAGATTCTGTTGTGTTTACTTTTCACAGAATAATGCCATGGAACGTGAAGATTAATTGCTGAATCCCTCATCAAACCTGCATACAGTTACAGCACAGGACCTTACAGCTGTGTTTTATTTTGTGAAAATTCAAAATCAAAATTGAACTGTTGTATAATTTTCCCCCCCAAAAAAATTATATGTGGGAAAAACAATACAAAATACAAAGGGGAACTCAATGTTAATGTTGTAATACCTACTACCCAACCACCGGTTATACTGAACCTGAAAATTTTTTAAATTGGGTAATTCAGAAAACTGGCTAACAGCAAATATTGTTTAATTCGGCATGGTCTTTTAAACAAGTCAAATTGTCAATGCAAAACAATGTCACGGTAATTCAGCCAGCTTGTTCACCTTTTCTTGGGGTGGACAAACAACCTGGTTGCAAAACCAGAAGGATCCTTTCAAGAAACAAACAAGAGGCATAACTGGTGTTGTGGGAACAGGATTGGGAATTTTAAATAGCCTTGATTCAGAGGTATTAATGAACAAATTGGTTGCCACCACCAGAGACCTGACCAAATTGAAACAACCTCTGCAGTCCTCTTTAACAGCCTTGGGGATGCAACTGTGGTTATTATCAAACATTTTACCAAATTGGGAAAAGGCAAATGTAAATGATCACAAATTGATAATTGATGCTCTTGGTACTGCTCAAAACAACATCTCCTTAGCCCTCAGCTGTATCCAGGCACAGCTTTGGATGCAAACAGTTGTTGCCTCAATTATAAGGGAAGGGGAAGAAGGCATCTTCCCTACTGAAATCCAGACAACAATTTGGGACAATGCTAATGATTTTGAAAGGAAGTTTCAGTCCTGGTGGAATCTGGTAAACTTTACCTACAACCCCAGCACAAACACAGCCACAGCCTTTGTGTTGACAATACGCAACGCTTCAGTGTATTTGATACATCCCATCATTGCATTAGGATTGAATCACGATGGAACTATTCTCTATCCTTTCGAGCAGAGAGAATGGGACCGTCAAATTGGTGAGAAATGGCAAACTGTTAATTTGGAATCTTGTGTTGTTCGGGAGCAACAGGATTTCATTTGTGAAAGCAATGCCATTGTGGCCCAAGACATCTGTTTAGACACAGAGCAAAATATCTGTCATTTTGAAATACACCTTGATGAGACTCCTGCAACAGTGCTGGTGTACATCTCTTGGTACTGCTCAAAACAACATCTCCTTAGCCCTCAGCTGTATCCAGGCACAGCTTTGGATGCAAACAGGTGTTGACTTCGCATTTTAGAAAGGGTAAAAGGAGATGCTGAACTCAGGTGGTGGGATACTCTTTTTGGGTGGTCACCTACTGCTACCGGCATCCTAAACAAATTGTGTCATCCCATTGTTGTGCTTTTGATTTTGGTTTTAATCAGTTTTGTTTTGTCAGTCATTCTATGCATCCTGAATTGGAGAATGGTAAAACTGCTGACACAATTGGCATCAACAATGGGAGCACATAATTTAATCACTACTCCATCTGCTAAAGATACCCCTAAAGTTATTGACACCAGACAAATTACACGAGCAGTAAAAGTCAGGCCTTTAACAACAAACTAATTAGAATTGTTTGTTGCTTGTTATGATTGGTATGATTAGTTTTAGTAAATATTAAGCTTTTGATTGAAAATGGTTTTGGGAAATAATTGTTTTAATAATAAGACATATTATAATGAATACTGATTTGTTTTAATTTTAATTGTTTGAATTTTAATTGTTTGAATGTTATTTCATTGATTTTGTTTTAATTCTAAATGTTTGAATTTTAATTGCTTAAATGTTATTTCATTGATTTTGTTTTAATTCTAATTGTTTGAATTTTAATTGTTCGGATATTATTTTATTGATTAATTTTGATTGTTTGAAAGTTATTTTAGCTAATATCATTGTGATTTGTTTGAAAACTTATTTTAATCAATTTTGTTGTGATTATTTTGCTTTATTATTTTTCTGTTTATTTTCCTTTTTTTCCTTTTCATTTTCCTTTTCCCTTTTTCTTCTTATCCCTGGTTTTTTGTTTTCCCTGTCCCGGTTCTCGGGATATGCTACCAATGGCGGGTCCTGAAGAAGCTACAACGTCACAACATCATGCTGATGGAGTTTCTCAGCGACGCTCGTTGGTCACGGGGTGATGTGAGAGTCCATCCGAGCCTCTCATCTGTTTCTGCCCAACGACCCTCGCCTGAGGCCTGCGCTGGCCAGGGATGGGAGGAACGCCAAGGGACTGTTCCGCAGGTGATGCCTACCAGGACTGGTCTCTCATGACAACTAGTCACAGGGCACTGACTGAACAAAGCTCCCACAGATGGAAGAACAATGGACTGGTCAGTATGGGCTGCCCTGAGTGTGTTCATGACAACAAAGATGGTTTAGTGTGCCTTGAAACGTCCTGTTTCCACCTGTTCCTCAGGGTAACGAGCCCCACATACAATAGTCCATAAATCTTCCCACCTTTTGGCCAGAAGCCACTCGCTTTGGGAAAGGACTATAAAAGTGACTTTCTCAGAGGAGACCACCGAGACCTCCCCTGACGGCAACAGACATCTATTGGCTGCTCCACGAGGATTCGTCTGCCCATCTTGGTAGCTATAATCCTGACCCCCCCTTTCTCTCTCTCTCTCTGTCCCACTATTGCATTTTGGTTGGCACTAAATAAAGTGCATTTCTGCAAAAGCAAACTGGTTTTGTCCTCTGCTGTGTCTTTTGCGCTCTGAGATCCTTAAATGAACCTGTCACAACTCCCGCTCGGGTTGGGCAGATCGTGACACACCTCAACAGCACACAGCCAGAAGTATCAGATGAATCAAGATGCCATTATCCCCACCCATAAAATTTAGGCTAGAAAGTCAAAGGGTGCTCAGTAAAACCCAATCACCCATCAACAGCCCCAGTTTGCTTGTGGCAAAGTCTGACAGACCATAGAAATTGACTTTAGGCTATTGTGTCTTGAATGAAGGGACTCCACTGTGGGAGCTAAGACAGAGTAATGTGGATTTAATTAGCATAAGCACCTTGATAACTAAGATGCCTTGGCAAGAGCAAACAGAGCTTTGGAGGCTCCATGAAGATTGGATCATAACTGGCGACAGGAAAAAAGAATGAATCAAATAGAAATGTTGCAAAATGTGTAACTTTTCTGTGCGATGTTTAACCCAATCAATGTGGTAAAAAATTAGCAGCTTTCCTAAAAAGGGTATATAAGCATATGTAGCTAAGAGCAAATTTGTATTCTGATCAGCAGTCAGTAGACCCCCATCTCTCTCCCAGTCGTTGATTCTCCAGTGCTGAGCGCTGCCGTGCCGGACACGCTGGATCTCAAGGAGGAGCAGGAGCCCAAGGCAGCAAAGTGGCACCATTGACATTGCCAATGCATTTTTCTCCATTCCTTTGGCAGCAGAGTGCAGGCCTCAGTTTGCTTTCACCTGGGGGATGTGCAGCACACCTGGAACCGACTGCCCCAGGGGTGGAAACACAGCCCCACCATCTGCCACGGGCTGATCCAGGCTGCACTGGAAAAGGGTAAAGCTCCAAAACATCTGCAACACATCAATAACATCATTCTATGGAGGAACAGGGTAAGAAAAGTATTTGAGAAAGGAGAGAGGATCATCCAGATTCTGCTGGAAGGAGGTTTCACCATGGAGAAGAGCAAAGTCAGGGGACGTGCCTGAGAGATCCAGTTCCTGGGAGTAGAGTGGCAAGATGGACAGAGCCAGATCCCCACTGAAATGATCAATCAGATCATCACAGTGTCTCCACCAACCAGCAAGAAGAAAACACAAGCTTTCCTAGGAACCGAGCACTACAATTCTAGAGCCAAAGTTACAGAAAGTCTGAAGCAAACTACTCGCACAAAAAACTAAAAAAACACCCCAACAAAATCCTACCACCTATAATAAGAAAGATCAAGCCACCTCAAAAGAAATTATCGCAAAAGCACAACTCCTCCTGGCACCCTGACTCCCGGTGCTGGGGTGGATGTTTAAAGAAAAGGCTCCTCTACCCACCACGCCACCCACACCACATGGAGCCCATGGATTGCTCTCATCACACAGCACGGTCGGATTAGAAATACAAATCACCCTGAAATTTTAAAAATAATTCAAACCAGCCACAAGATAAAAACCTTAGTCTCACTAAAAAAAAGGAGCAGAAACAAGTAACCCAGGCTAAAAAGCTCCACCATACAACCAACTACCAGCACAAGAAACACGCTGTGCTCTTGTCACTGACAGTTTCTGTCTCATGGTTGAGATGAACCAGAAGTGGAAAGTGGCCACAGGGAGCCCCACACGACGAGTCACACAAGCTACTGAAGGAGAAGGTGAATCAAGTGCACTTGCTGAACTCAAAGCCATTCAGCTGGCCCTGGACACTGCTGAAACAGAGAAATGGCCAAAGCTCTACCCTTATACTGAATCATAAATAGTAACCAATGCTCTGTGGAGTGAGCTAGAAATGTGAAAAAAGGCCAGCTAGCAACATAAAGGAAAACCAATTGAGGCTGCTGATGAGTGGAAAAACATTGCCACTCAGACAAACTATCTGTAACAGTCCATCATGTAGACGGCCACATCCCCAAAAGTCAGGCTAATAAAGAACACTAAAACAAGGAGCAAGTAGGTTCAAGCTGCAAAAATAGAGGTCACAAATAAATTTAAATTAGCAACATAAGAGAGAGTTGCTCCTTGCTCAATAGGCTCATACTGCCTCAAGCCATCAAGGCAAAAATGCCACCTATAAGTAGGCACAAAACTGAAAAGCAGATTTAACTATAAATTGCATTTCTCAAGTTATCCATAACTGTAAGACATGTGCTAAAATCAAGCAAGCCAAGCTCATAAGGCCTCTCTAATATGGGGGGCAGTATTCCAAATATAAGTATAAAGAAGCCCAGCAAATGAACTACATCACACTGCCTCAAACCCCCCAAGGCAAATGCTACATGATCACAATTGTAGAAGCCACCACTAGATCATTAGAAACCTACCCTGTACCTCACACTACTACTCAAAACACCGTCTGAAGCCCAAAAAAGCAAGTCCTATAAAGACACAGCAGCCCTGAGAGAATCGTCAGATAACAGGACCCATTTCAAGAACAGCCTTAGAAACACCTCAGCCAAAAACCAGAATATTGAATAAATAGATCATATCCCTTATCACACACCAGCTGCCAGGAAAGTTGAACTGTACAAAAGACTACTTAAAATTACCCTAAAGGCACTTGGCAGGGAAACATCCAAACATTGAGAAATGAACTTAACAAAAGCCACCTCAATAGTCAACACCTGAGAGTCCATCACTCAAGCAACTCCTGCCCAGTCTGAAGCCTTGCACACAGTGCATGGGGATAAAGTCCCTGTAGTACACATAAAAGGTATTTTAAGACTGTTTAGATTAGGCCCACCTCAAGCAAAGCCAAACCAATCTCTACAATTGGTTTTGCTCAAAAACCCAGTTACACTTAGTAGGTATTGCAGAAAGATAAAGAAACTCATTGAGTACCACAGAAAAACCTAATCTGAAGTGAGAACTGTGTGTAAAGTATCACAGTGGATAAACATATATAGCAGAGTTGAAAGAAGGTATTAATTCAGGTAGGATGCAGATGGTAATAGAATAAGGAGTAGATCATGTCTTAAGTTGCAATGCAAGATGCAAGCAGAAGTATACATTCTATCAGCATCTGCTGAAACCAGGTGGAGCAGGGCTCCTTATCTCTTCCATGACCCATCCCTCACAACTCCTCCCCACAAGGAGTTATACCTTATGGGAGATGCCCCACCCAAGGAGAAAAGCCAAGGATTTCCTACCTAAATAAAATCTGAAATTTTAAACATCACAGCAACCTTTCCCACTAAATTCCCAGAAGACCAGGCCTATCTTCATCACGACTAGATGTTAAAAAAGTAACTACACCCTTTCTCAAAATCATTGCTTCAACAAAACCAAGAAAACTACAGGTACCATTATTCAGACTGTAACCAACACCCTGATAAACAGGGTGAGGGGTTGCCTTCTGACCTTGCCAGTGTTTTGGCCTTTATTACTATACCTTTAATTTTCCCAGTGAAAAACTGCGATTCTAAATCCCATATGTTTTGCAGGGAGCTCCTTAATTTCCAAGTCATATTAATTTAGAGGGAGGGAGTTTACATTTTCCGTTTCAAGAGAAGCTCCAGAGCTCCTCAGCAGACACCTGTCTGTCAAACCAAGACAGTGCCCTGCTGCAGCTCCATCCCCATGGCAGGATCCGCGCTGGATGATCCCCAGGGACCCCCGGTGGGCAGAGCCCCCCTGAGCCCTGGTGCTGCTGATCCGTGTTGGGAAGACACCTGGCTGGGGGCTCCACATCCTCCTGGCTCATGGTGGCCTGGATTTTCTTTGCATTTCTCTTTGTCCTTCCCAAACATCCCAAACCAGGGTAAAAATAGAGATGTTAAATAACGACCTGCTTGGGGACACGGGGGGATCTTCCAGGGGATGCGGGGGACGCTCGGTTCCAGGGATTTGAGGGGTCCTGGGAGGGACCTGGGGGTGCTCGGGGCTTTGGGCACCCCAGTTCCAGCGGCTCTGGCTGCGCTGGGAGAGGAGGAGGAGCGGGAGGAAGAGGAGGAGCGGGAAGAGACGGAAGAGAAGCAGCGGGAGGAAGAGGAGGGACACAGGAGGAGCGGCAGGAAGAGGAGGAGCGATTTTGGAACCACGCGCTTCTCCCGCGCGCCCGCACAGACCGCAGCGTCCCCCGGGAGCGGCAGAATCGCCCCCCCCAAGAGCCCGCAGGTGAGTGGGGAGGGGGAGCTCGCCCCAAATCAATCATGGGGGGCTCCGGGAGGGCTTTACTTTGCGGTTCAGGAGATGTTTGGATTTGCAGGAGCCCAAAGTCGATCCCCGGAGCGGGGAGAGCGCGGAGGGGCGATCCCGGAGCCGGCGGACCCCCGGCAGCCTGGAGGGGTGCGGGAGGTTGGTGCTGAGTGGGCTCCGGGCCCCCGAGGCTGAAAGGGGCGCTGACTGCTCCAGCTGCCCTTGGGCAGCACCACCACCAAACCCAACGCGCTCAGCCCTTGTTTCCCCCCCAAACCAGGATTTCCCTAACTTAGGCTGCATTGAGGAGGAGGAGGCCATGAGGACGAGGTCGATGTCCCGGAAGCCGCAGGCAGGTGAGCATGAAGTCAGTGCCCCTTTCCCCCTGTGTCCTGCTCCATCTCCCAGCCCAGCACAGCCCCGGCTGCAGCACAGCCCTGGGGGGATCTCCTTGCCCTTCCCTGTGGCACGGAGGCAAATCCCATCCTGTCCTTGTCCTTCCTCCCCCAGACAAGGAGCTGAGCACGGACAGCAGGGAGGACAAATCCCTGTGGCACAGCCTCGGGCAAGAGGCTGTTTGCAGCGGCTCCACGGCGCAGGAATGCAACGGGGAGGAAAAGCCCCGCAGATCCCGCAGCAGGAGGGGCTGCAAACGCACAGCCCGGGGATCCCAGCAGGAAAGAGCCAGCCCGGGCCGGGGAGGCGGCCGGAGCTCGGAGCTGGGGCTGCGTGAGCAGCTTCACCATGGGCAGAAGCCCCACAAGTGCTCGGAATGTGGGAAGAGCTTCAGGTGGAGATCCAGCCTGATCAGACACCGGAGAATCCACACGGGGGAACGGCCCTACGAGTGTGGGGAGTGTGGGAAGAGATTCAGGGAGATATCAAACCTGACTGTGCACCAGAGGATCCACACTGGGGAGATGCCCTACGAATGTGGGGAGTGTGGGAGGAGATTCAGCCACAGCTCAAGCCTGTCTGTGCACCAGAGGAGCCACACTGGGGAGAGGCCCTACAAGTGTGAGGAGTGTGGAAAGCGATTCATCGACAGCTCAGGCCTGACTGTGCACCAGAGGAGCCACACAGGGGAGAGACCCTACGAGTGTAATAAATGCAGGAAGAGGTTTGAGAGCAGCTCCAGCCTTCTGCAGCACTATCGCACTCACAGGGATGAGAGGCCCTTCTCCTGCCCCAACTGCGGGAAGGCTTTCAAGAAAAACTCCCACCTCATCAGGCACCAGCGTATCCACACTGGGGAGAGACCCTACGACTGTCCCGAGTGTGGGAAGAGCTTCTCAAGGGCCTCTCACTTGACCAGACACCAACGGAGTCTCCACTGAGAGAAGCCGTGTGAGTGCCCTGAGTGCAGGAAAAGCTTTGTGCTGGCTCCCTGTGACCTGGATATTCTTTGCATTTCTCTTTGTCCTTCCCAGAGACCCAGTACCGGGGTAAAAATGAAGACATTGAACTAAGACATGCCTGCAGACACAGGGGGATCTTCCAGAGGGTGTGGGGGACTCTCTGTTTGAGGGACTTCAGGTTTCCTTGAGGGTTGCTCAGGGCTTTGGTCACCCCAGCCCCAGCGGCTCTGGCTGCACTGGGAGATGCTGACGGAGGTTCTGGGGCAGCTGATCAAGGACCCCCTGCCCTGACACCCTCCCCATTTCCCCCTGACCCGGCTCCCGCTTTTCCCTGTCCAGGATCCTCCTCTCCCCACTGTCACTGCCCTTGCCCCCAGCACATTCCTATCTCACACCACTCCTGCCCCCGTCCCAGTTCAGATCTCATTCCAGGTATCATTCCCTGTCCTGTATTCTCTGCCTGGTTACTGTTCACATATTCCCAGTCCCATATTCCCTGTCCTGTTCCCCTTCTAGTATTCCTGATCCCGTTCCATTTCCATTTCTATGTTTCCAGTCCCCTTCCCATATTCCCATTCCCAATCCTGTTGCCCTATCCCCATGTCTGTTCCCTGTCCCATATTCTAAATCCCCATTCCATATTTTCTCGCCAATTTCTATTTCCATATTTCCTGTTCTGTTCCCATATTCCCATTCCCTGTTCCTGTTGGTATTCCAGTTCTGAAGTCCCTTTCCCAGTCCCCCTCTCTGTCCCTGTCCCCATTCTCAGTTGTTGGAGGGGAACAGACAAGCCTCTCTGACCCCCTCCAAAAGCAAACCTTATGCAAGAATTAAATTTAAAATATTTTGTGAAGTTAGAATACAGGAAACAACACAGACATTAAATAGAGGTCTAAGTTTTAGTATAAGGAATTAAAAATATTAAGTAGCATATGTATGAAGTAAAAGTCTTAGTGTGAAGTATGTAGAAATATGTTTTAAATACCATAAAAAACAAAAGCTGTGGAATCTCATATAAAATAGTGGCTGCATTAAAAACTTAGTTCTAGACAAAATAAAATGACCGTAGGAATATTTTATATATTCTTCACATAGAACAGATAGGCCATATGCACAAGTTATATGTAGACTTTGGTATTATGAAATTCTAATAGGTTTAGGAGAAATGCTTCAGGTGCTTGCTTTTGGCTCATTGGGTAATTTGTCAATAAAAATCTCTGTATTGGAGCCAGCGCCCTCTCTCGCTCCTCTCTCGTCGCTCTCTCTTTCTCCACCACCACCATCCTCATCACCACTACCAGCACACGAGAGAAGAAGAAGAGGAAGATGAAGAAGAAAAGTTCAGAAGAAGAAAGGCCAGGGAGCATCTGCCTCTGGAGACTCTGCACCACCTGCAGCTTCGACCTCTTGCAGCAGAGAGCTGCTCCTGCTTCCATCGGGACTTTATGGCAGAGAGATTGAACAGGGACTGGAGAGCCTTGGGCTCTTTGCCTTTGGAGCCTGACGTGCCTTCACAAGAAACAACTTTACAGCAGCCAGCAGCTGCTCTGCTCTTGGAAGATCTAAAGCCACAACCAATCCCCACAGCCGGTGCCAGTCCCGGTGCCGTTCCTGAGGGCGCCTCTGCCACGGGGGCCTGAGGGCTCCACAGCTCGGGCTGCCTGTGCCACAGGAACCCTTCAGCCCTGCTGCTGCCCTTGGCCAGCTGCAGAGAGCACAAGGCTTTGGGCATTGCTCACAGCCCCCAGCTGGCCACAGCAGCCCATCCTGCCAGCAGCCCTGGGCTCAGAGCCCTCCCTCCTGCTGGGGCCGTGCAGGGGCCACGGGCCTGCACCAGGCTCCTGTTCTTGCCACTGGGAGTAACTGGGAATTACTGCAAGCATGCTGAGGGACACTGGGATCATACTGGATCATACTGGCAACAACTGGGACTGCACTGAGCATGAGTGGGAGTGGCTGTGAGCAACTGGGATCAGGCTGGAACAAAGTCAGGGCAACTGGCAGTGGCTGGGAACATGCTGGCAGCAACTGGGATACACTGGGAAAGATTGAAACCATAGTGGTGGAAAATGGGAGCAACTGGAACCACATTGGATAATAATGGGAGCAGTTATGCCTGTGCCAGGGCCATACTGGGATCCTACTGAAACTGGCTGGGATCATACTGGAATCAGACTGGGGGTGAGTGGAAAATTGCTGTTTGTGAGTGGAACCATGGTGGAGGTGACTGGGAGCAACTGGGCCCACACTGGGAGTGACAGGGAGTCACTCTGGGCATGACTGGAATAATACTGGGACTGGCTGGGATCATACTGGGGTGACTGGGTGCAGTGGCTCATACTTGGAGCAACTGAGATTGTAGCAGAAGTGACTGGGACCATACTGGGAGTGACTATGGGTCCTACTGGGATCATCCTGAGGGCCACTCAGATTACAATGGGTGTGAATGGAACCTGACTGGGGGTTACTGGGAGCTACTGGGCCCATGTCGGGCGGCAAACATGGACACATTGGGAGCAACTGGGATCAACTGGAAGGTATTGGAACCATGTTGAGGGAACTGAGAGCACAAGTGGGATCATACTGGGAGTAAGTGGGACTATACTTTGGACAACTGACAGAAATGGGTCATGCTGGAGGCAACTGGGAGTAACTGGGAAAGACTGGGATCATTCGGAGGTAACTAGAATCATACTGTGCAACTGGGATATACTAGAAGTGTCTGTAACCATACTGGGGGGACTGGGACACAACTGAGAACAGCTGGGATCATGCTGGGGACAACTAGGAGTGAGTGGGACCATGCTGAGAGGAACTGGGAGGAAATGTGAGTGACTGGGATACGGTGGGAAAGACAGGGAGTCACAGGGATCACACTGGAGGCTACTGGGGTCATGTTGGCATTGACAGGGAGAAACTGGGATCACAGTGGGGGCCACTGGCATCATACTGGGAGTGACTGCGACTGTACTGGGGGCAACTGGGAGAACTGGGAACACACTGGACAAAACCTGGAGGAACTGGCATCAACTGAGACCCTGCTGGGGGCAAAGTGTGTCACGATAGGGAGTCACTGGGAATGACTGGGTTCATACTGGGACCAACAGGGATCCCGCAGGCACCGAGGGGGAATGACCAGGATCATACTGGGAGTGACCGGGCTCATACTGGGAGCAGCCATTCCCGGCACTGGGACCCCCGAACCCCTTTGCGGCCATCGCGCCCCTCCAACCCCAGCACCCCCGCCGGGGTCCCGGCAATCCCAGGGGTCCCTCCCCCCTCTCGGGGTCCCGCTTTGGGGTTCTGGGGCTCTCCTCTCTCTGGGGTCCCGCTCAGGGAAGCCACGGCTCTCCCGGGGCTCCCCAATCCGGTGTCCCCCCGCCGATGCCGCCGGCCCCGCGCGGTCCCCACGGGCCCCGGCAGAGCTCGCAGGGCCCGGCCCGGGAAGCCCAACCCCCATCGCGGGGAGACCCGCATCCCCCCGCCCCCACCGGGGCTCTGCCGCCACCGGGACCCCCAAAAACACCTCCCGGGGACCCCCCGATGTCCCCCCGAGGGGCATCTGCGGCTCGGCTCGGGAGCGCTGCAAGCTCCAAGCATCCCCCAAAACACCCCAAACCCAGGGACCCCCCCGGGATATTTGGGGCGAGCTCCCCCTCCCCAGGCACCTGGGATGTGGCGCGATGGTCCCGGGGGGGCTGCAAGTTCAGGGAGCTCCGGGTTAGCGCGGTTGATTCGCTCCTTCTCTCCTCCTGCTTCTGCTGCCGCTTCCTCCCTCCTCCTCCTCCCCCGTTTGGAACAGGGAGGGGATGGTCAAGGGAAGGGCGGGAACTGTGAGAGGAAAGGGGCGGGGTCAAGGGAAGGGCGGGAACTGTGAGGGTAAAGGGGCGGGGCCAAAGGGCCACACGGTGCTAAAAGGGCCTGGTTTGGCCTAAAATCACCTGAAAGGGGCATCAAATGCAGCCTAAATCCACCAGGTTTGGCCTAAAATCAGCCAAAGCAGCCTCAAATCAACACAAAAGGGGTCTAAAATCCTGAAAATGGACTTAACATTGTGCAAATGGTGCCTAAAATCCAACCCAAAACTGCCCAGTTTATCCTAAAATCACCCAAACAGGCCTAAAATCTTTGGTATGGAGACCGAGACCAAAATGGGCTCCAGAACTGGCACTGGGACCAAGACTGAAACCAGCACCAAACTGGGACCAGCACTGGGAGAATTCCGGGACTGGGAGCGGCACCGGAACCAGCACCGAGACTGAGATTGGCACTATGAGCACTCTGGGACCAGCACCAGCACCAGAACCAGAACCAGCACCAAGACTGAGATTGGCACTATGAGCACTCTGGGACCAGCACCAGCAGCGGAACCAGCACTGGGACCAGAACCACTCTGAGACTGTGACTGAGACCAAGACTGAAAACAGAACCAGCACTGAGATTGGTACCCATATAGGACTGAGACTGAGACCAAGACCAGCCCTGCCCTGGGATTGAGATCAACACCAGGATCAGATGATTCAGCACCAGGAGCGCTCCAGGACTGCTCCAAGACTGGGACCGACACCGGGATCGCTCTGGGACCTCCGCGTTCACTCCAGGGAGTTTTGGCTGCGCTCCCGAACGGGACTGGGAGGGACCCCTGGGTGGGGCGGGGCCCCATCGGTTCACATCGTCCTGGTGCAGCCAGAACGGTCCATATGGTCCCAGTTTGTACAATCCCAGTCCATGTGTTCCCAGTTTGTACAATCCCAGTCCATGTATTCCCAGTTTGTACAATCTCAGTCTGTGTGTTCCCAGTTTGTACAAGCCCAGTCCATATGGTCCCAGTTTGTACAATCCCAGTCTGTGTGTTCCCAGTTTGTACAATCCCAGTCTGTGTGTTCCCAGTTCGTACAATCTCGGTTCATATGGTCCCAAAGGAGATTTTGAGGTGGGAAAAGTGACTTGGGATGCACAAAAGATTTAGGCTGTGAAAAGGCAAATTTAGGGTCTTAAAAGGACATTTGGGGTATACAAAGAAGAATTTTGGGGCTAAAAAACGGGGATTTGGGATAAAAAAGTGTTTGGGATAAAAAAGGAATATCTAGAATAAAAAAAGGAAGATTTGGGATAAAAAATGGAGGATTTGGTGAAAAAAATGAGAGGATTTGTGCTGAGCTGAACTTACTTGGGGGAGTGGGGGCAGGTGGAAGTTTTGGGACAGGGTCAGGACCATTTCTGGGGCACTTTTGAGGGATTTTTGAGGTATTTGTATGGGATTTGGAGTCATTTCAATGGGATTTGTGGACAGTTTTCTGGGATTTTTTTTGTGTTTTGGGCTTGTTTTGAGCAATTCTGGGATTTTGGGGGCAGCATTGAGAGATTTTGGGGAGTGTTGGAGGGATTTAAGGGTGCTTCTATAGCATTCAGCAGTGGTTTGGAGGGATTTTGGGGTGGTTTGGAGGGATTTTAGGGGCTTTCTGTGGGATTTTGGGGCGTTTCCATAGGATTATTGGGGCGGCCCGAAGGAATTTGGGGCATTTCTGGGCAGGTTTGGGGTATTGAGTGGTTGTTTTGAGGCATTTCTCTGGGATTTTGGGGTGTTTTGGGGCAGTTTTGGGGTACTGAGGGGTGGTTTTAAGGTGTTTCTCTGGGATTTTGGGGTGTTTCTCTGGGATTTCAGATGTTTTGGGACAGTTTTCAGGTATTCCAGGCAAGTTTTTTTCGGGTTTGGGGTCTCTTTTTGGTGCAGGAGATCTTTGTGGGTTGCTCTGGGTGATCTTGGAGCCCTGCAGGGCCCCGCGGGCGGCGCCGCCTTCACCTCGGTGTTGAACTGCACCAAGGGGATGTTGTGGCGCCCGGGCACAGGCACAGCTCCTTGAACCCGGGAACCTGGCACGGGGAACGGGGGCAGGGACAGCCCAAGAAACCAAGAATGGTACCCCAAAACCCCTGGGAATGGTCCCCAAAACACCTGGGAATGGTACCCCAAAACACCTGAGAATGGTACCCCACAACACCCGGGAATGGTTTCCAAAAAATCTGGGAACAGTCCCATGAAAATTCCGGAATGTTCCCTCAATAATTCAGAAATATTCCTCAAAAATTCACAAACATTTCTCTCAAAAACCCAGGAATGTTTCCCCCAAAAAACTGGGAATGGTCCCCCAAAACACTTAGAAATGGTAAATCAAAAATTCGGGCATGGTACTGTAATAATTGTGATTTGTGCTAATTAAATTGGAACTATATTAGCAAAATTTTTGCTTTATAATCAATAGAAAAATTGTATTTAATTGTCATAAAGCAGAAAGGATAAAGGAAATGGTTAAACAAAGCAGATGGAATCATCCTCCAGTTGTTTGGTGGGAGTGAGGATAGTAAGGATATAGGTCTAAGAACAGCAACTAGAAATAAAACTTTTGACCTTGAATTGAACCAAATTGGGATCATTGCAGGCACTGGACACTGGACTAAGACCTGTTGTGGGAACATATATTTAATGATATAACCCTGAGCTTAGTTGGTGGTTGCAATCTGCCCCTGCAGGAATTACTGTGTACCAATCAGAGCTGATTTCAGGATTTCAGGTTTTTTAGTTTCTTCCTTATCTTGGGAGTTGTGCCAGATGTCTTTTTGGCCCCTCAACTCTGCATTCTTTTTGTCCACTCTCAGTGGGCATCCTCTCCCTGAGCTTTGTTAACCTTCCCCTGGATCTGAGCTTCTGCTCCTTGAAGCATGTCAAGGCCTGAACCTTAACCAGGCAGTTCCACCAACAAGGAATTTGTTTTTCTGTCCCATGGGCATCACTTGATGCTTGTTTCTTAATTGCTGTCTATTTGATGGATTAAATCTCCTTTCCAGTTGATTTGGCTTGAAAATATTCAAAGATTAAATGTATCAATACCAAGAGCATCCTTAAGAATTCTTCTCCATGTTCTACATCTTACATCACATATAACTAATGAAAATTAAATTACAGTTTATGAGCAGCGAAGCAGAAATTCCATCCAGAACAGCTGCCAACAGATGGATGGCTCTGGCTATGGAACAGGAGCTAATAATGCATCTGTGGCTGACTCAGGCCCTGCAGAACAGGGAGCAGCAGAGGAGGGAACTGCACCTTCACAGTATGTATGGCTCATGCCCTGCCAAGCACAGAATTTTGAGCCTTCTTTTCTGTGTGTGACTCAGCCATACAAGTATGCCTGCTTACTCTACTTAATTCCCTCCTTCTCCCACGTTGCATGATGATCAAATGATGCCATTTGCATTTTGGGAGAAAAAGGCAGCCCAAGGCAGATGTACAGCTTTGCACACAACCTTAGAGACGAGTGTGGGGGGAGTATGGCAAAAATGGGCATTGCTTAACTTCAAATCCCAGAGCTGAGTGACTGACTACACCTTTCCTCTAGTGAAACCAGGACAGTCTTTTCCTCTGGGCAGGAAAATCCCAAAACCTCATTAACAGCAGCAAACAGGGCTAAAGACAACAAGATTTTTCAAAGGAAATTTGTCATGCCTACTCAGTGCAGTTGTGTCATTATGTGAGATTTTATGTATCAGTAATCATTGAAGTGTGGTGATATTAACAGCTGCATGTTCTTTCTACTTCTCTTCCCTCTAGTGCACAGCAAGGAGTTATTATTAGGTGTCCAATTTGCATGGATTTTTACTCAGAGGTAAGGATCCTGTTGTCATTCTTTCTGCATTATGGGAGGAGGAGGATGCCAGAAGAGGGGCTGCACTGATCAGTTGGCTGATGTGGGATGCTGTGGGCAGCTGGCTGGAAGCACAGCCCCTGCTGTGAAGCTCCTCAAGTCACTTCTTGGTGACGTGATGCTGGCCTCATTTGCCTGGTGCCAGTGGAGCAGCAAACTCCAATTCTTTCTCCCAACACATGTTGTGGTTTTCTTTCTTCCAGATCGTGCAAAGTGGATGACAGCTTGTGGCAACCATGTGTGGCCACCTCTTCTGCAGTGAGTGCCTCCCTGTTGCTCTGGAGACTGTCGGCACGTGCCCAACCTGCAGAATGGAACTGACTCCAGACCTGTATTTTCCCATCTACATATGAGTGTGTCTGCTTCTCAGGACACACTCAGATGGATCTTGGAGCATGGGCGATGTAAAGACTTGTTTCCTGATGTATATAATTGTTGCTGTATATAGTTACATTTTTGCTGAATTCAATTAGAAATAAAGTTTTGATTGATTTAATCTAGTCTGTCTGCTTCTCTGTTCTGGACTCTGCTGACAGACGGAGATGTTGTTGAACAGGTGGAAATAAGGCTCTTGCTTTGAGCAGTCAGAAGGTCGTTGTTTTCATCACATTGTAGTCACTGATTGGGGGGAAATGTGCTAAAGCCATGAGGGCTGCATTTCTTGTGGCCAGCATGTGTTGTACGGGGAAAAAGGAACAGGCCCTGCTTGGGGTGCGAGGGATTCAGTTTCTCAGGGCACACTGGTGGATGCTTTGGTAGAAATGTCATGATTTCATTGCTCAGCATGCAAGAGTAACATCCAAAGAAAGCAACTTTCTTTGACAATAAGTAGTACATCAACAAACTGCTGCATCCAGTCTTGTAAGGTTTCATTAGAATTAGGATCTTTTGAATGCTTTTGAAGGAATGTTTTTTGGATGTATGAAGCTGGTTACTGACTTGGAGCTGGTATCAGTACAACTCTGTTGTAGCTGCAGTTCCTTCAATTCTGGCATTATAATCCTAAGGTAGATAGAAAAGAAATGCAATTGTCCAGAGATATAATAATTGGACATTGGGGAGGAAATAAAATTTCTTGTGTTACATGAAAGTAATAAAGAGGCAAAGACAGATCTCCAGTAAATAATGCAACAGTAAATTCATTGTGCCATGATACAGAGTACTGAAAACTAAACTTTCCTTACTTCCAGCATTGTCTTGAAGCCCACTTTTCTGTCTTTCTCCGTTTCACTGTTTTTTTCCTTCAGAGTTCTGTAGTTTTGTTCACCTTTACGTAGTAGGATCTCAAAGGCCTCTGCAGGGTCCCTATCTATTGTTTCATAATTATTAGGGAATGATAGGTCAAGTGTTCCCAAAATGATGTTTTAGGTGTATCAAGAAGGACAGAAAGTACCTTCACAGCTTTTCTAAAAAGTGTTTATGTGGGGAGGCGATACTTATTTCTCAAGGAAGCTGCACAGTTAGATGGAAGTCACAGACGTGTTAGGTTAGAGGACTTCCAAGAGGCCTTCCTCTCCTTTTCCCTGTTGTGGCAATGAGACTGACCTCCATGTAGGTCATTGGGTAGTCCTTCTGAGCAAAAGATTTACCTTTCTGAAATTATTGGTCAACCTCCCCAGGTTTTATAACCTTTCAAAGACAATAATTAGCTGCTGCATGATTACTCCAGCCAGCTCTGCCAGGACTCTCAGGTGGGTCCTCTCTACTCTTATGGACTTGTATGAGTTACACAACTGCAGCCAAGTATGGGAAAAGAAATTGTGCCTGTGGTAAAATGGGAAATGGCAAACATGGAGGAAACGGGTACATTTTCTCACCTCTGAGAAACATGGGTAAGCCTGAAATGTAATTTTTAAATTATTTGGGTGAAAAAAAAAAAAAAAGGATAAAACCCCCATCTAGTAGCTACCTTACTGATCAGATGTTTTATCCTGATATTCTCCAGATAGCTGGAGTACTTCTGGTGCAGGCATGTGGAGAGGAGCAGTGAGGTATAAATGTGCAGAGAGGGGAGGGTGAGCTGAATTAAGCATGGTTATTTGACATGCTCCAGCTGTGGAACTCTCCCCTCTAGCAATTTTTCCACTCCCCTGTCATATGTTTGCAGAAAGGTTTTTAATCTGGTATGTCCTGGACTGTGGACCATTTTTGGGTTATCTGTGGCTGTTTGAATTGATAGAGGTAAGAGCTGCTTATGTGGTGTTTGGGATTTTTTGTCTTTTTGTGACAGGCTGATCTCCAATTTGGTTGCATTCAGTCTCTATAAAAAATGCACATTAAAACACAAGCATAAGCTGAAGAAAATAATGTAGTTTATTTTAATAGCTTATATGCAAAGAATCCTACTATTTTGCAAAGAAAAGACAAAAATGGTGGTCTGGGATATCATAACCAACTTCTTGTAGAGCTCTTGGGGTGCAAATAAGTTTGCAAACTCTTAGTTAAGTGATTGCATTTTAGAGCGTGCATATTTCTATTTAGCCAGTGGAATGTCCCACAACAACTACCAATAAGCTGGGTTTTCAATTAGGGTTTTAAATAGAGAAGGTGTCAAATAAGGACAATGAATTTATGCGTAGTTAAAATAGATGATAGGGAAGGATCATGGGGGATGGAAGCCTCATGGTTTCAAACTTAGGCCAAGAATTTTGAGCCAACTGCTATTCATTACAAATATTCATTCGCTGCTCCTTTCTCAGGGGTGCCAGTGTTGGCAACCAGAAGAATCAAAGTTTTGATTCACTACTGCAAATCCCAGGCACCCTCCTTCAACTGAGGTCTGCAATGGGCAACTTCCTAAAATTACCTTTTATCCAATTTTATTCTGCAACTATGAAAAGGCTGTGGAATTGCTGAACTTCTGGTTATTATTTGGGGTTTGTCCAGCTAACATTACTTTTCAGCTTAAGCTGTAGATTCTCTCATGAATAGGTACCCATTTTTATACCCATTTTTCAGTGTTACAGTTCCTGAGCTATAAGGCATGTATTTTACTAGAGTTCAATATAAGTTTGGATGATGACATACTGGGCTGATAATAACTATTGATGTGTTTTATTGGCATTGTTCTCTTATACAAAATCGCATCAGATACAGACTATTGAGTGGCCTGAGAGGTCAGTGGTTATAGTAGTTGTGTGTAATTTTGCACACATTAACTAAGTTTGTAGAAAGAGCTAATGTTTGGCACCTATGGAAGTTGTTTTTATTCATCTGGCATACTTCCATTCAAATACCCATTTAATGTGGTCACCAACTATAGAAATAATTAAACAATACTGTAAATGGACATCCTTACTTTGTTGAGATGATTGCTGACACACTGAATAATTTTTATTAAGTAATTTGGCGACAAGCATCTCTTTACTTTGGAAAAAGGAGAAAAAGAGCTCTAGCAAACACACTTCCTTTCAGTTTTCATATTTGCAGTGTTTATATAGGGGGATATAATTAGAATTTCAGGAAAAATTGCACAAGGTATTGGAAGAAAATCAAGACTAAAATAGACATACAATTCCTCTTTTTAATTTTTTTTTTATTTGACCATTGCACACAAACATTTGGATATAAATAGACACCTCATCCATGTTGGAGTAACATTTTATATTCAGAGTAGAGTTCTGGATAAGAAAATCCTTTACGAAGTGATCTGAAGCAAACACGCAATTTGAAACATTTGGTTAGTCTATGAATCTTTACTGCAGTTAGATTACATTCATATGCTCTGTAGTAAATACCAAAAAAGCCCTCTGAGGCAAAACATGTTCCAGCTGATTAATCCTTACCGAGAAAAGTTGCAACTGCAGTTGTTTTTAGTTCTTGATAAGTTTGCATCAGCAGGGTATTGTGCACTATTGGTATACACAATAGCTACTCTTACAAGAATAAACACCACTGGCATGTACACTGCCAACCTGACAGACATAAATCAGCTAATCAATTTGATGGTAGCACTTGCCTTACCTGAAAGAAGTGGGAGCACTCAAGTTCTGAGGAGAACACAGTACTGTTCTGTGCCCACCATCGTTATACAGAATTTGCTACTGCATGTGGAGATTGCTGGAAAATATAATTTTATGTTGTTCCCTGTGAATCCAATCTTGAAGAATGTTGGTGTCTCTCTGATGATCTGTTAACCAAGAAAATATAGGCATACACATGCTCAAAATTGCTAGGAATTAACATTTATCTTCATCTGCAGGGAAGAGTCAGTACAATGCAGAAGACACTAGGATAAAGTTTTGAGCTGGTGTTCTCTAGCTGTACTTTTGAAGTGTAGTGCTTTCTGCCTGGATGATCAAGTCCACTAGATAAATTTCTTATATGAAGCACAGCAGGTTTCTGTAAGTGCTGACTCTCCCAGTTGTGTGTATGCACCTTCCATTTATTGAGAAAGAGCAGAAAATACCTTTATTTGGTAATTTGCTGGTTTGAACCAAGAAAACCAAAGCTGAATTTGACATCCATGAAACCAAATAGGAATAAATTACTCAAAGCAGTAAATGCCAGAAGATGCTAGTTAAATTCTGATCAATACTCCTGACCTTGCTGTGCTGTCACAGGTTTTGAGATGCAGAAGGAATCTATAGAGATTTCTACATGAGATGCTCCTAGGGGTCACTGATACAGTATTCCTTGGGGTTGCACACACTGTACAGAGTTGCACTAAAAGTGAGCACACCTAACTTTTCATTCATTAATTAATGATATTATTGATATCCCCTATTGATGATGGGAAATTATTCAGAAACTAAATGAATTAAAAGTTCAGGACAACCAGATTTGGCTTCAATGTTGTTTGTTTGAACCCAAAAATTGTAATCTTCTGGGAACCAAGAACCAGAGATTAGCATCTTCAGTGTCATTTACACCACTAACAAACTTGACCCTTCTTTTGGTTTCTTCCTGATTTAACATGCTTAAAGTACATTCATTTTTCTCTAGGTGACCATTGCCTTTCCTTTCAGTGGAAGTAGAAACTGGGTACTATGCAAGCCCAACAGTCTGATTTTCTGAAGGACAGCTGACATTCTTCAACAGCACTTAAAGGAAAAATGACACCTCATTTAACTGGATAGTTTCCCTCTGCCTTTGAGAGCTGATAGTTTGTCATTTTAAAGGTGCAGCTTTTACACTATTCAGATTATTGGAAAATATTTTAGAGCAGCTCAGGAAGAAGGTAGAGCTCTCTATAAATACTTTCTTTTCTACCTTTTAAACTCTAATAGTTCCCCTACTTGATTAAGCATAGTTCTCAGTCATGGTTGGTTGACAAGAGAAAACCTACTGGTGTCAGCTACCTGGACTTGTGCAAAGCACTTGACGCTGTCCCACATGACATCCTTCTCTCTAACCTGGAGAGAGATGGATTTGATGGATGGACCATTGAATGGTTAAGGAATTGGCTGCATAGTTGCACTCAAAGAGTTGTGTCCAAGTGGAGAGCAGTGACAAGAGGTGTTCCTCAGGGGTTGGTGTTGGGACTGGCAATTTCTAATGTCTTTGTCTGTGACAGGGACAGTGGAGTTTTAGTGCACCCTCTGACAGCTCGCTGAAAATACCAAGCTGAGTGGTGTGGTTGACACGCTGGAGGGAAGGATTATCACTCAGAGGGACCTTGGCAGGTTCAAGAGGAGGGTCCATGCAAACATCATGATATTCAGCAAGGCCAAATACCAGGTCTTGGATCAGGGGAATCCCAAGCACAAATATAGGCTGGGTGAGGAATAGATTGAGAGCAGCCCTGAGGAGAAGGACTTGGGAATGTTGGTGGATGAGAAGCTCAACACAGCTCATCAATGTGAGCCTGCAGCCCTCTGTCCATCCACAGACCTAGTCATTAATTCTGTCACTAAGTCTGCTACCTGTGGATTCTGTAGAGCTCTGCAGGACTGTTTTCATTTTATTTTGGAACATTTTGATATAGTGTGAAAAACAGGTTTTTTTAACTGTCAATAGATTTGTTGCAGTCTTTTTCAGATTTCCCCTCTCCTTTAATGATATTCATTACAACTCTACCTGAAATTTTCTCATTTCATCTTCTATAGTCTCCTCAGAGAGATGAAGAAATCTTCTAGTCTTGTGCTCCCAGTCTAAGTCAGAACTGTTTTATTTCTCTGTCTTAAGAAAATCACAATTTGGGAGAATTGTGGTTTATTCCAACGGTTCAGGCATGTGTCAGATTGCATTTTAAAGGGAGCACAATACCTATTGTCTCCTCTAGAAAGATATCCCTGAAAACACATGGAAGTCTTCAAACTGCTATTTTTATTTATTTGTTTTCAATATACAGCTTCAAAATGAATGTAGGATAAAATAAAATTGAATGCTACTGCATTGTTTTAGTAGGATGTAAAATAATCAGTAAATATCCACCAAAATCCATAGGCTGAAACTGCTTAATTTCCTTTCATGCTCAGCACTTAAACCCATCTTAAATCTTTTGCATCCTCGTCTCTCACAGTGTAATCTGAAGATGTGAAGTTCATGCACAACTTAGTCTCTCAAATACTACCTAATGAAAACCACAAACAAAATCTGTAATGCTGAAAGACATTAAAAAACTCCCAAGCAGCTCTCTGTGCACTAATCACCATACCTGTCACGTGCTTTATTTATATTTATTTATTTATTTATTACTACACTATCTTTACTACACTACTTCTATGAGATCGTTTGTTTGTTTTGACTTAAAACGTATGAAAATTTTATTGCTATAAACTTCTGCTTTCACAGAGGTTTCACTGAGTCCTGATCTGTCTAACATCTTTGTTACTGAACTGGATGATGTGGCTCGTGTGTCCCCAGCAAGTTTGCTGATGGCCCCAAACTGAGAGGGTGGGAGGCTGGCACGCCTGAGGGTCATGCTGCCATCCAGAGGAATTTGACAGGCTGGAGCAATGGGCTGGCAAGGGCTCTATGCAGTTCAGCAAAGGAAAGGGCAAAGTTCTGCATCTGCAGAGGAACAAGCCCATGCACTGCACACTGACAGCTTTGCAGAAGAGAGCCTGGGGGTCCTGGTGAACACCAGGCTGAACAGGAGGCAGCAGTATGACCAAAGGCAGTACCTGGGCTACATTAGCAGGATTGCTGCCTGCAGGTCAAGGGAGGTGATCCTTCCCCTCTACTCAGCACTGGTAAGGCCATACCTGGATTGCTGGGTCTAGCACTGGGCTCCCAAATACAAGAGAGATACCAAACTACTGGAGAGGAGTCCAGCAAAGAACCACTCAGTGTTTAAAGGCCAAAACCATTTCTCCCAGGAGGAAAAGTGGAGAGAAACAAGACTTTTTAGCCTGAAAGATGAGAAGGCTTGGGGGAATTTCATCAATGTGGAATAATACCTGAAAAGAAGGTGGTGTAGAACAGATGGAGCCAGGTACTTGCCAGTAGTGTCCAGTGACAAGACAAGAGGCTGTCGACTCAAACAGGAGATTCCATCTGAACATGAGAAAACATTTTTTCACTGTGAGGGTGACTGAATACTGGCATGGGTTGCCCAGAGAGGTTGAGGGGTCTTCATCCTTGGAACTATTCAAAAGCTACCTGGACACAGTCCTGGGCAACAAGCTGCAGTGACTCTGCTTGAGGAGGGAGGTTGAACCAGGAGACCAGCAAAGGTCCCTTTCACTCTCAATTATTCTTTCAGAGTTTGCTTATATATAACATATATAAGCTTAATATAAAGTTGAATGGAGAAGTTGGGTCAACAATATCAAAACTAAATGAAAACCCTTCCTCAGAGCATCTGCAGCAGGTTTTCCTGGCTACTACTTTCCCTTGGTGTCTCAAATATACTAAGAATTTTCTGTGCATCAAAACAAGAGTGAAATTAAATAAAGAATTCCATTAGACACAGCCATTTTCCTCTTGAGAATAGCAACTTAAACTCATTTATATAAGCATTCAAGGTCAATTTATCAGCAACCAGTACCACAGGATGCATGTCATTACACAACTATAGCTGAGCTTAGGCAAGCAAACATACAGCACCTGAAATCAAACAAAACTGAGGGAAAACCAGGACCAAGAGTGATTTATTTGATTACATCTAATTTACTCCATCTTTGCTAGAATTTATGTAGAGATTCAGGTCATTATGAAAAAAAATAAAACAGCTTAAAGGACCAGGTTAAACTAGTGTTTGATCATTTCTGTCTGGAAAGGCTTTGTCATAATTTATAATTTATATAGGAAGTCTGGGCAGCATACCCATTCTTGCCCTCCCTTCCCCAGTATTGCCAAAGAGCCCAAGGCACAGGGAGAAACAAAGTAATGCAAACTGTTTGACAGTCTAAACTGGTACCTTGGGCAGTTGTGAATAATTTTCTTCTGCTTCTGCATCTCCCTGTGTATTTCTTGCTGTAAGGATAATAATTCATGAGCAGGAACAATTGAATCCATGCTGCACCAGATTATTTGCTGCTTTTGTCATAAAGACAATTCTGGTAACTTTTCAGGTTGATTTATGGCTCTTTCTTACATATTAAAATTCTTATACAACCCAATTTTCCCCTAGCTTGCAGTTTTGGCTCATGAAAGAGAAAACTTACCTGAAGTCCATAATTTTTTTCAGGTAATATACAAAACTGCTGGCCTACTTGATTCAATACAGTTTTTATTAGAATTATGATCAAGAACATGTCTTCATGCAAATCTCTTCTGTTAATGTTACCTTTTTCTTTTGTTGAAATTGTAGCAGAAATTGTGAGGTGTAGCTTCAACTCACATATTTGTGGATTTTCATTCTTAAAATCTTTTTAATAGCTATTTTCTGCATGACATAAGTGACTTTTTTTCTCCTTTATATTTCATTTAGTTATGGAGAGTAATCTGGTGATTACATTTTTGTTTCTTGACGTTTTTTTTCTTTTTTTAAAACTGTCATCTGCCACTGATGTTGTTGAACAGCAGGCTTTTATGCACCTCTTGCCCTTGAAAAAGACAGTGCACTGTTGACTCATTGCTGAGTGTGTATTTTCTTGCCATACAAGTAATTATTTGGTAAATTCCATTAAGGCTGAATGTCTTGCTTGTACCTCAGTTTTGCTCTCCCCCTTCTGACTGCTAAGTGCATGTGCATGCAGTCCATGGAGACGATAATGATTTAAGTGACAAAGTACCAATGATGTATAGTGTGGTGCTCCTGTGTTCAAGCATTTGCCTTCCCAAGGAAAGGAGACAGCATCAGGCATTGGCTGCACGGTGCAAAACTGGACATGAAGAGCTGTAGCATGATTTGAAAAACCTGCTGTAAAGCTACAGGAGTTGTATTGGGCTCAGTGTATTACTGGAATAGTAGAATCATGCAAAAATTACATGGAAAATGTGAGAAAAAGTAGACTGACTCCCTAATGGTCAGGGTAATGTTAAATTTGGGGGATTATCATTGTGATCCCCTGTGCAAAATATGTTTGGTATCCAAATTGGTAATGTGGAGAGCTAGAAATCTTTTAAAATTATATATGCATTTTTTCATGCATATGAAATTTTACAGGGTTTAAAAGGCAAATTATTGTTTATTTACATGGAAAGATAACTTCTTTGCACTGTACTGAAATGCAGTAAACTTCAACACAATACTACTCGTAGTTTTTAAAGAAGGATCAAGAATGTGTGGAAAAAACACTGCTGAAAAAAAATTAATTTGGAAGACTTTCATGCAGAAAAGCATATGGGAGCTTTTGAACTAGTATTCAAAGCACAGGGTTTATCTGTATAGAAGGTAATTGGATACTACAGTGTCTGACAGGTTGGATGACTTTCTTACTCCTTCAAGAATGTTTACTAAGAGAAAGCTGGAGTAAAAGAGTGATTTAGCTAATTAAATTGCTGTATTACCTTGATACCTTAAAGTTTTATTATTAGCACGGGAGTCATAGAGATTCTTTTCTGCCATGTGATGAAGAAAATATTTACTTAATAAATTTTACTTTTAAATATGCCACAGAGTTGCATATCCCCAGAGGAAAAGTAGTGACATTGAAAGTTTCATAGGAAATTTGGATTTGGATTCTTTCCTTCTGTTCCATTTAATAAAAGGTATACATGTTACAGTGAAAATGGAGACTGTGATCCTGCTTGCCATTAACTACAAATCAAGTGATTTTTACACAAGTCATGGTGTAATTTAAAGACTTGGGATATTGTGGGCTTTGTGGTCAACTTTGTCAGCCTCAAAAAGGGTGAAATACCTAGAAAAGAGGAAGGATGGATTTGTGGTTTAAGTATGAAATTGGAAAACAGGAGATGTGTTCCTGGTTTGATGACAGATTGTTTGATTTGTGGAAAAGTAATTTTCTGTTCCTTAATTTCTGCTTATGCAAATGGGAGTGTTATTGACTGATTCTGCTGAATAGAGGACTTGATTTATTACATTCATAATGTGCTTTTAGACAAGGAGGAAGTCAATATTAGGAAATGGACTCAAAAGAACTTATTTAATACCTTCCTCAAAGAAAAGTTACTTGGCAGTAGAATACCCTGAAGGCAATATCTTTTATTGGTGTGTATCAAAATTAAGATAAATTTTAAAGTTCTTCCTGTGTTTTCTGTCATATCTACCATATTGCATCATCTGCCATATCTACCAATATCTGTCAGCCTAAAATATTTGCCACTTATATCTTTGTAGCTCTCTTTTTAAAAAAATATTGTCTGTCCAGACGATGCCAGGGAGTATTCCAGAAACTGTTTCTGTTCTGTTGGTTTTCCCCCTCAGGAATGGTTACAGCACAAATATATAACAAAGAGCATATGAAGACCTGGAGTTCATCCAGTAGCAAAAGTTTGGAACACTGAGACTGCTGGGCATAGACTACCCCAGGTGAAGTACAAGTAAGAAGTGCTGTTAGAGAGGAGCAAGTTCCACATACAAGGAAGGCTCATTTCACTAGACTACACTGTAAATAAGCTTGTCTTCCTTAGAACTGAGTTTCCTGTTGTTTGCACGTGTTTTTAGCTGATGTTCCTTGTATTACTGGTTACTTGTGCGGCCCATGATAGTGGTTCTTGATCCTTTAATGGAGTATACACTGCAAATATACTCTGCATTGTACTACTGTGGATTTTTGAAGCATCACTACTTCCTGAGCAGCGCATCAAACATATTCCTGCAAGTGTAGTTAAACTGCAGTGTGACAGATGTCACTCTGTCACACTTGCCATCCCAGAAGCAGCAGTTGCCCTCATCACCTTTACCCTCCCCACAGCAGAATTAGCAAGACCCTCTCTCAAAGCATTTCTTCACTCTGCCACTTATCACCAGGATTTGGATTTGTGTGACAGTGAGGTGTGCCTTCATCATTTATGCTGCAGAATACAGAACAGAATGTATACCTGGGACTTAATTTCCTGGGAAATTATAGATAATTCAGGACTAATGGCCTCGCTAATGCATGGTCAGCGTACAAGTATTTTCAGCTGCAAGTGTTTTTGACTATTCCTCGTTCTCAACCCAGTGTATCTCATCAAGTTTATGGTCTTTGTTTGCATAGAAGGGTCTCAATCTGAGCTCAATATACTCATGAGACTAATAGTCTGAGATAGAGACCATGGCTGATAGTGTCCCTTTTTTTAGCACAAGACACATAAAGATAATTATGGAGGAATGAGGAAAAAAAACCCACTATGGATCACTATGCTTGAATAAAAATGAACACCTTTTCAGGCAAAATTCACCTTCCTATGATTTCTGTTTTTTTCATACACAAGGATAGCAGCATTGCTGTTCAAAAGAATATCTTCCTCTGTATTTCTGCTTCATTGTTGCTGATTTGCAGCTAAAATCTGATTATCATGTTATGCTTAACCAAGTGTCTTACCAGTACCTTTAAAGAAACTTTCCTGGATACTTGTTCTAGTCAATCATATGAGTGCTTGATGCACAGCTGCTGGGCTTCTATTGTTAGTTAAGTCCTGATACACATCAGGTCAGCCCACCTGATGGCATCAGCATTTTGCCAGACTTTCACACTGCTTCACTAAACATAAGACACAAAAACTGCTTTTTATTGTCATACTGCCAACAACTTCTCCATCTCCATCTTCTATTTAGTATCTTCATGCATACCTACACAACTTGATACACCTTAACTCATCAAGAGGTCTGGTTCTTGACAGCTCACTCAGTAATCCTTCTACTGCCATGGACATGAGAAGCTGCCTTGTTAAGAAAACTCCACTAGTGATGATAAACCACTGCCAAAACAAATGAATTCAGAAGTGACTGGATGTTCAGTTTCACTGATGGGTATGAATGTGTGATATGTGTTTTTTCAGTGACTGGTTAACTGTTTTTTTGGCCTGATGTTCCAAAACAAATTACACAGGCAGCAGAAGTTAACCAAGAGCAGACAATCTTAATCAGACTAGGCACCATGTCTAACCAGCACACTAGTATTAATATTCAAGAGAGCCAAAAAGGCTGCTGAGGAAGTCTTAAATACTCAGTGCAGTCTGGAGAGATTAAATTATCTTACCGCTATTTGTGAGTGAACATGCTTTAAAGGAATAGTGTGTGCTCTAAAGCTGATGTGTACATTAAGTACCATTATGCAGCATTGCATTAAAGGAATTGATTTTATGACATGTCTCTTTGGACATGAGAGGGAAGGTGTCAGGTTGCTCTAGACCTTAATTCAGAGTGATGTTCAAATGTTGCTTTTGGCACTTGTCCTAGACTTAGCTGTGGTGCAATTTGTGGACACTTCTTTTTACAAGTTGGAAAGGCGCATGCAGATGCTGTTACCAGAAAGAAATCCTTGTGGTAATCATAAATAGGTTATCTCCCCTTCTGCCCATTAAATCTTGACACTGATTTCACTATGCATGGACTGTTATACCACATCACACATCCAAGTGAAAAAAAAACAATTATCAATCAGTCAAGACCTGGCAATCACTCCATATTTCAGCAGTGATCTAATACAAGCCAGATGCTCTTCTGTCTTCCCAAACAGAGCCCCTGGTGTCATGATTCACTGCTTGGCTTATCAGCTTCTACATATGACATGGAGGAACCACGGTTTGGTTCCTCCAGTGCAGGTTTATATCTAAGTCTCTTGAGGTGGCTTGACATGTATCTGAGCATAGGTACAAGCACCTTGCAGAATCCTCCCTTCAGAGCTCTACAGTGGTTTTTTACTCTGTGTCCTGAAAAGTTCTGGGGCTGATGATGTGGTCAGGAAGCTTATAATGGGATTGTATGGTCATGAAAAGAAAGAAGGAGGGGAAGGAGTAATTGGAGGGGGTCTTGCTGTCATATGTGAGCAGACAGGTGATAAACCCTTTCTGAGTGAAATAGGTGTAATTTTTGAAGGCGTATTGGCACTAATTTGTATCTTGAGAAAAAATGGGACCTTTGTGCAGGATTACTTGAATTATCTGTGAAGTGTTTTGAGGGTGGGAAAAATGCTCTGCACAGGACCCTACCAGACTGAAATCCGAAGCTTTAAAGTCGTGATTGCATCCAACTGCTTCCTGAAGGGTTTGGCTTTGTGTTACAAGCACAAACCATAGAAAATCGTTGGTTTCTGCTCTAAGCTACAGCCAGACCCTTGTAGGACAGCTGATGAGCTTTAGCCTTGAGGTAGGCACAAATCAAACAAATGTTGCAACTCAGTCCAAGTGGTTGACTCCATCTGTCTGTACTCAGAGAGATCTCTGAAACAGCTCTGACCCTAGACTGGTGACAGGCGTGCTATTAGAAGTGTCCTTTGGTAAGTCCCAAAGCCGTAGTTCATAGAACCAAACAAAATAAGGGCTGTATTTTAACATGTTAGTGGGAGCACGATGCAGTCATTGCTGCATGTAGCGGTGCAAGCACATTGCATGCTGTGTGGTTAGTGTTTAAACTTGTCACTTTTTCTTCTGAACAAGGACTGATGTCACACACACCAACACCTGAGAGCTATTAATAGGAGCGTTTGAGGCAGAAAAAATCCCATACATATACACCCTGTAAGTCTTTTAGAAAGCTTTGCTGTTGGGGAGGTTTGGCTGATAAAAGAAGGCCAAATCGTAACGCTCTTGGCTTTAGACGGGAGCCTCGCAGAGAGGAGGGCGTAACCATCTTCCTTCAGGAAGCTCAAGACACAAAAGCTCCTGCCAAGGAAGCCCCCCCCATCAGCGCCCCGGAGCGCGCTGTGCGCCTCGCTGCCGCGGCGGCGGCTCCCGCTGGGCCCTCCCGGCCCGGGTGTCCTCGCACGCCCGGTGCCCGTGGCGGGGGCGGCCCCGGGCGGGCCAAGGGCGCCTCTGCCGGGCTCGGGCGGCGCTGCCGCTCCCCGCCTCCTCCGGCTGGCAGCCGGGCGGGCAGGCACCGGGAGAGGGAGAGCGAGAGGGAAAGGGAGGGCGCGCAGCTCGCCGCCGCCCCGGAGCCGTGGCAGCGCGGCCGGCCTGGGCGGCAGCCGGACCCGGCCCGCCCGCCCGCAGCGGGAGCGCCTCCGCCACCGCCGCCCGCCTGG